>NC_049215.1:6542500-6577500 GCF_013347855.1 Anguilla anguilla | reverse complement strand
GCACAGCTTCAAACCAATAAGATAAAGAGATATATAAAATAATATAGAAATAAACTAAGGTAAAGTGCTTCTAAAGGATGCAGCAACGATATTTCCCAGGAACAAGATGATCGCAGCGTTAATGAGCAGCTGAGCACGCCGTCTTACCTGGGGGATACAGCAGAGCCACGTGGTCCCCCGTATTCAGTCTCCCCCGCTCCGTCAGCGCCACGGCGACGCGCTCCGCCCGCTTGTGCAGCTGCAGGCAGGAGGCGGTGCTGGCCACAGCGCCCTGGGGCACACGGACGAAAGCAGTAGGTTCCTGGCATTCCCAGCCGGTGCTGTTACGCCAATTGACCAGCAGGGGTGCTAGTCACCCCTAGCTTGTGCAATTCTTTTTGCTCCAGGTAATGGAGAGCCTTTGTAAGGGTTCTATATCAATAAGCTCAGTGAAGATTCCAGGCTGGACGCTGAGTCTGGTTTTGCTTTGACGTGGCCAAACTTTATTTTGGAATAAACAACGATTCTATTCTGGAAAACCTGGTATCAGCACCAAATAAGTTGAGCGCACGTCACAGTATGTAACAACGCTGCATTAAGCTTCCCTGGCTTATGTCATGTCCAATTTGAGTGATTGTTCGTTTTAAGTCAAAGCAAACGTGCAGTTTTGGAGTTCCAAAACAGTGGGCCCCTTTCAGAGAGAGGCTCGTTTGCTCTCATAAGCTAGTACCTTGGCATTGAGCAGCAGGAATAGAGGGTGATCTGGGGTTGCCTGGGCCCTCCACTGCAGGACGTCCTGCATGTACAGGAACTGTGAGGAAGACAGCGACAGTCACGCGTTAAAAAAGTGCTCACCGTCAGCAAACTCATTCTGCACTCAGCAAAATGGGTGACTGGTGAATGTCACTGCTTTTATGGGTGAGATTGTCCACCATGAGTACATGTAATAATTGGAGTTATTATGGTATTTATTTTTATGTTTTATGTTTTTTTTAACGTTATCTATATGTATGTGAGGCAGCAGGGTAGTATATTTGGTTTGGGAACCCTTGTGCAGGTACGCAACCTGAATTGCTTCTGAATATTTATCTGTATAAATGGACTGTATGTAAAAAAGGATTCTCTAGATTAGAGTACTTGCTAAATGCTGTTTCATATATTCAGGATGTGTATTCTGGTTTTTGTTAGCATAGCTGGCTTGCAGTAGTCCTTCTGCAAATACGCATATACACTCTTGCCTGGGAGTGTTGTTCTAGAAATGTTGCTCATGCAACATACAAGGTGAGTCCACTTAAGTCGCTCTGGACAACAGCATCTGCTAAATTAATGTAATGTAATAATAATATAAGGGGTGACATACAGCAGAACTGTTCCATGCATATCCTTGGGTGAGTGAGTGAATTGGGATGAGTCTGCACCTTATGTGCCCGTCACTTTGGGTGAGTGGGTGAATTGGGATGAGTCGGTACCTTATGTGCCTGTCCCGTTGGGTGAGTGGGTGAAATGGGATGAGTCGGTACCTTATGTGCCTGTCCCGTTGGGTGAGTGGGTGAAATGGGATGAGTCTGTACCTTACGTGCCTGGTCATTGTCCTCCAGTTGAGTCACGTCTCTCCCACAAGCCTGAGCGATTCTCTTCCCAGCCACCAGGTTGCCCACTATCATTGAAGCGGGACCCACCTCTGTCCCAACACAAGACTCTCATATGAGCACTACATTCACACCTGGGGCCTGTATCACAAAGCAGGATCACAGAGCTAGCAGGATAACTGTGCTGCGTAAAACCCGGAACCCTCCCAAATGTGGAACATGGACTGAAGTAAGAAGAGCAGTTCCTGGATTTAGTCAGTGCAGTTAAAATCAGAATCCTGCATCGTGATACAGGCCCCTGATCAGGGAGATCGGTCAGGTCAAAAGCAGCAAACGACATGTGCTGGCGCAGTGCGGAAAAGTCCTAACTCCGCCTCTTTTCCCACACGGGCGAATCGGAGAGCGCTGAAACAAGCCACGTCCACCCCCCCCCCCCCCCCCCCCCCGGCGTACCTGGCTGTTTCTGCCTGGGCTTGGGCAGGTTGGTGACGCAGGTGTGGGGGCACATGAGCACGTTGCAGGGGTGCAGCGCCCCCTCCAGGAAGTGCTGCTTGGTCTCGGAGATGTGGATGCCGCCCAGGGGGGCCTTGGGCAGCGTGTTGGCAGGAACCAGGGCCAAGCAGTATACCCCGACCTGGTGGATGCTGTCTATGGCCTGCAGGACGGGGGGACAAGAACAGGGCGATACAGGCCAACATGGAGCCATGCAATACACCATGGATGCATATTTCTAATATTACACTCGTGGAGCTATTTCTGTAAAATGTTTTCTGTAAAATCAAAAACCAAATTTGGTAGAATACTGGCCACTGACTCTACAGTTCTCATTTATTTCAGTGTAATCAGGGGAATCATGTCAGTGTGTGTGTGCGTGTGAGTGTGTGTGTGTGTGGAGTGTGTGTGTGAGTGTGTGTGTGTGTGCGTGTGTGTGCGTGTGTGTGATGTGTGTGTGTGTGATGTGTGTGTGCGTGTGTGTGATGTGTGCGTGTGTGTGTGTGTGTGTGTGGTGTGTGTGCTGTGTGTGAGTGTGCATGCTTGTATTTGTATTTACGTGGCTCTGCCGTAAATACAACGTCGGCGTTGTGTCTCCGCCCGCTGACCCCCATCAGCCCGTCCATCTTCCCCACAACAAACACCAAGTTGTCCTGAAACGAGGCACACGACCGGGCCAATCAGCGCTGTCTCAATACAAACAGCCAATCAGCGCTGTCTCAATACAAAGTTCCCCTGGGAACTCATTAAGCATTCACAAATAAATCTAGACTCTGAATTGAATATAGACTTTAAAAAAAAAAACTAGTTTTTGCATATCTGTGTAGATAAGAGTGAGAATAAAACTGAAAATAACACTGGATGCTTTCTAAAAATACGGAAAAAGACAATATTCTCAATAGGTATAAACCTTCATATTATTTCAATCATACACAGACAGACTCAAACATTACTTGAGTTAGTGTGCTGCTGTCCTTTCCCGTATTTGCTGCTAGGGCATTTTAGCTAGGATTCAGCACCCAGCATTTTAGGTATAACTGATGAGCATGTTAAGCACCATTTTCCCCTCTTAAAGAGCCCCTCTTTAAAAAAGTCGCCATGATTCCACTCACCGGCCCCACGAATCCCAGCAGCGAGGTGCGGGTGAAGGGCCTGTCGCCGATCGGGACCCCCGACGACGTCACCGGGACGGTCTACAAGACAGGGACTCCCGTTACACGCTGAGAGAGCCCGGAAGGCAGCTACCTCAGGACGCCTAGCACCTCCCCCTCTTCGCACCTGCGCTTCCAGAACACGTCTCCTGTCTGTTCTGGCCCCACGATGGTGGAATGACCTCCCTGTGGAGGTCAGAACAGCTGAGACTGTGACCCATTTCAAACGACGACTGAAGACCCACCTCTTCAGGCTGCACCTCTCCCCATCCCTCCCTTCCCCCCTGTAAATGACTAAACTTAGGGTTGTAACTAGGCAGCTGTTTCATAGGTGACTTAGGCGCATCAACTGTCTTAACGACTACTTGTATTTTTATTTATTTTTATTTTTCCATAGATTGCGTTGTTGCCGTTCTCGTTGTTAGTGTTAATCAGTTTAACCATCAGGGTCCAAGTTGAACTATGCGGTTGTTCCCTGTACTTGGACCGGTACTTCTCTCTAGGGGTTTCGTCATACTTGTTCCTGGTTATGGTTATACACTTTGTTGTACGTCGCTCTGGATAAGAGCGTCTGCCAAATGCCTGTAATGTAATGTAATGTAATGTAACTCAGAACGGGGTCGGTCAGATCAGGCTATAAAGATCACCGAGCAAAGATCTGACCCGAGCGCGCAGTTACGGGCCGATTCAGCGTGTTACTGGGGCAGTTTCCGTTCATTTTAATGATAACGGCAAACGATTTTGCAAAAAGGAAAAATGCAACATATATTTCCTTATAGCGTAGTTTTATTTATGTATCACGATTTAACATGCGCCAGATTCGTTTTAAATGGGCATGGAATTCGTATATCATCATGTGGCTTTGTAATAGTGACGATATGTATTTGAAATTGTAACGCACATAATGTCTAAAGACTCGCAAAACAGGCAAATCAGTGCCCATTAAATGTGCAGCCCAAACAAGGAATTCGAAACTGAAGAATGTAATTCATGGTTATATTTTCAACAGATTGTTTTTTTCATAATATAGGCTATTATAATTTCGGCACAAAGCCTATTTTACAACAGCAACCTATTGTGTAGCTATCTTACTTTGTCCAATTGCATATTTTGAAATTAAATAGCTAACGTTAGCCTAATGTGGTACACAGGTGTTAGAATTAAGGCATACAGCAGATCAATAGTCTATCCATTCGATTATTTATATCTCCTATAAACTAGCTGCAAAATTGCAACCAGTTAAACGGCGAGTGCTCAGATGAGGTAACACATGTTAATCATAAAACATGCGAATGGATAATCATCAATCAAAAGTTTTATTAGAGTTTGGATCTGTAGTTGTGTTCATGTATGAACTCTGTAAGATAGGCTACGTTTCGTTTTCTCCGGAGATTGAAAGATTGTGTTTGTCATCGGTGAATTTTAAGGTGTGTTTAAGGTGTGTTTGCAGGTGTATTAAGATGAGTTTCGTTTCCGCAGGTGAGAGTGAAAGATTCTGTTGCTTTGCTAAATCGAAACTTAATGATTGGTGGTGGGTGGAGATCGCCCTTATAAAACGTGCAAAAATCGGTAGCTCACGGTCTTTTCTGGGAGGTTCGTGATGAACATGAATGCATTCACACATAGACCCTGCGAAGAATTTGGAGGTAGGATTAATTTGCTATAGCCTACTTGATGAGCTACTGTCACGAGTACTTACTTTGCCTATTTGATAGCTTTATTAAGTTTAATTTTTGTGTTAGACTATACATTTTTGTATTTATATTTGCACATAGGCTAAGTCGCGAGGGATACGGCCTATACATTATAAATGTTCCATCTATTGATTTACTGAATCATTCTAACTGTAGTTTCTTTCAGTAGGATCTCATCTAGAAGAATGAGTTTTTCTGAGAGACAAAGGAGAAGACGGCAGTAAGTTGACGTAAAGGAACAGCAGGCTGTTGAACAAATGCGTCAACATGTCGTGTGTTATGAGTTTAGATAAAAATTATGTGGTCTCTTCTAATTTGAAAATCTGTCGCGATCCCTCCAGATCTGAGTTTTTGGGTTCTAGTTCAGAGGTTGTACAGTGCCTAACCGCAGAAAAAAACTCAACATAGTGGTGTCCATATTCTTGTTAGGTCTATTAAAATAGTTTAAAATACTTTGGTCATTTTTGGTAATTCTGAAGACGTTGCTTGGGCAAACGTATACCTTTATATTTTGTGCCTCCTGTTTTCATTTTAATAATGAGGATGAATCTGGATGTGCTGAACGCATTGTAGTAGCACACACACACACAAACACAACACGCGCAGTAGCCACATTATCAGGTTATTACACCTGCTCGTTAACGCAGATAACCTTAGAATAGATGTCTAAGCGGGTGGATTGCAGTGCCTTCCAGTTGGAGACAAGCACGGATTTTATCATGGATGGGAGGGGACAGGCGGTGAAGTCTAGGAAGTGACCATAGACATACGTCAGTACTGGGAAACAGACTCTACTGCGCATGACGGAATAAAAAAACGCTTGCTGCCCATTGGATTCAATGTATAAATCCAAGGTGATTTAACAACCAAAGAAAACCTAATCGGTCAATTTTTTGGGCTCATTAATTTCATTATGTGCAGCAGTTTCTGAAACAATGGTTGTTTTGGTCCGGAGGTCTTAGTAAGATATGTATTAAAATGTGCATATTTTATTATATAATGTATATTCAATCTGCTTTTCACGTGAAACGTAACGGTTGCCAGTCAAGTTTCAAAATACCATCGGGGATGTTTTATTTTGCCTTCAAAAGTCGGATATTCCCCATTCACTTTAATGGGGAGCACAATGTTTTTCCCTCAACAACTTAGACATGGGCAGTACAAGCTTACTTTTGGGGCTTGACAGCTTAGGTTGGCTGGGGGCGTGCACTTTTCTAGTTAAATATGCATGTATGTGGGTGACGCCCTTAGACACGCATATTTAATTAGACTGGCTGGCACGCCTCTGACTCAGCTTATGCCATGCTCTGCAATTCGACGGGACCTGTTATCTCACTGCCCCCAAAAGTTGCAATGTCGCTGGGCACACAAACTAGCTGATAAATAACTATCTACAGTGTCCACAGGCAGCTTGTGAGAAGGGCGTCTAACTGATCTGGCGTAATTTGGTGTGAAGATGCATCTCTTCAGCCTGTACCTGGACTAATTATCACTACTCTGCAGGACACTCCCAATCTATAGGATCGCCCTTATCATTTGTATCTTTCTAATTTGTTTCTGTTGCACATTCATGTTACACTTGTACCTCCATCCAGCACTTGTATTACACTTGTATTGTTATCTTGATGTTGTAGCTCGTTGTCATGCCTCCTGGTTTGACCATAACTTTCTGACCTAGCCTATCCTTACTGTGTGAACTGGACTTAATGAGTTCATGGCTATGAATAACTGTTACATAATGAGTATTGTACCTTATCGGACCTGTGTTTTGTAGTTGTTCCAATGACCTTCAGTGTGCACTTATTGTATGTCGCTTTGGATAAAAGCGTCAACCAAATAAATGTAATGTAGGCCTATTGTAATTTTAATTTGAGCCTAACATTCAGGCAATGAGCTACTTCCTCCAAATTTCTGATTTAGGGTTCAGTGATGCAGCTAACTGGAACAAATTGTCAAAAGCATTCATGCAAATGAGTAGATAATCAGGACAAGCATTTTCTGCTATGTTAGGTTCAAATCTCCAGCTATCTCTTTTCAGTAGGCCATAGGCATTAGTGTAGGGGAGATTGGGCGGGGAAATAACTAACATAGCCCATATTACACTGGGCTGGGTCTCGGTACCCAAAACTCCACTGCTACCTTCATCTTACGTTTAAAACCTTGAAGACAAAATTTTTACTCTGAATTTGACATTGAGATACCGATCATGAAATCAAAAACATTTTTGGAAAAATCTGATGAAACCAAATACATTGTAGCCACGAAAGCCAATGTGATTGTGTGACTGGTGACAGGTGACAAAGGTTCATAACTTTATTTTCCACTGAAATTGAAATTGAGACAGATCTTGAAAGCCAAAACTATCAAAACTATGCAATCTGTTAGTCACTAAAAGACTGTTTACGATTAGCCAACATACATTTGGATTCCTTGACATACACACAGAATAGGCCTACAGCATCAAAAAATTACTTCCCGGTAAAAAGAAAAAATCCCTTGTGTACAGCCCAAACAGGCTTTTATTTGGCAATATCTCCCAAATTATTTATTGAAATCTCTCGGCGTTCATCGGAGACAAAGAGAGGGTAATTCTGAGTGTTTGAAATACGACACTTAAGCTCTGATGCAACCACCTAAAAAATCTGTATTAGATTTTGTCCCGCTCTCCCCTACTAACATAAAAGCAGTAAAACAAGCAGCAAACAACCAGTGTTGCAGCCAAGGCATGTACAGTCAATAACACACTCTGGTATTAAGGATTGGGACTGGGAATAAGGTGACACAATGACATACTTTGATTGACAGCGCCCTCATTGTGGATGAAGAAATGCATCCATCCATCCACCATCTACACCTGCCTATCCTGGTCAGGGTCATGGGGGGTGCTGGAGCCTATCCCAGCATTGGGCGAGAGGCAGGAAATAATGAAATACAGAATTAAATAAATAAGGAAATAAATATATACAGAAATAAATGAATCAAGAAATAAATAACATGTAAATAAATATGGAAATACATGCAGATTTTATATATTAATTTATTTCCGTGGAGACTCATTTATTTTTTAGATTTTTATTGCATTTATATTTGTTATTTGTTCATTTATTTTTAATTTGTATCGGTCATTTTTCATTTGTCTTCCATCCAAAAGAGCTTGCTGCCCATTGAAGAAAACCAAGGGGATTTAACAACCAAAGAAACCTCAAAACCCAAAGTTTTTTTTTAAAATCATAAATTCCATTAGCTATGTGTTTACTGTTTGTGAAACAATTGTTCTTTTGCTACAGAAGTTTTGGGAAATATTTATTAAAATGTACATTTTCACAACCTGCTTTTATATATATATATACAATATATATATATATATATATATATGTGTGTGTGTGTGTGTGTATGTACATATATATATATATATATATATAGCTGTAAATCACAACATAAATTCTGTATTTCACTATAAATCAGCTCATGAAACTCACGTTTGCATCTTTTCGTCAATATAGGGGTCTAAGATATCTAAGTGTTCGAAAAACCAATCCAAAACCTCTTCAAAAATGAATAAAATGTTTTTTGTCCATTCTAAAGCATATACTGTAATATTGATGGTTTAAGATTAAACATTGATATAACATTGAAAAATAATGCAAAAACATTTTGATAATCTGTGGTACACTTACCTAAATTTGTAAAAATTCACATTTGGTATGGTTTTCTGTACTCTACAGTAAGTAATCTTTTGTTGTATGGGGATGGAATATATATGTAGGTACTGTAAGTTAGGTAAGTTCAAACTTTGTACATTGTATACATTTCATTCATTATCACTATTTTTTTCCCTAGAAATGCCTTTGGTGCGACATCTCCGCCGTTTATTGACTATTTAAAAGATATTCTGCGCAGATATCCGGACGGAGGTCAAATCCTGAAGGTGTGGTTTTATTATTCATATACACCCCCCTTGCCCCCTAGGTGTGCCCCTGCCCTGCCCCCCCCCCCCCCCCCCCCCCCCCCCCCCCATGCATTGCGTGAATACAAATAATTGTGCATTTAACCTTGTTCATTTAATAATCGCATTGTCATGACAAGGAGGATTACTGTTGTGTCATAAACAGGAGCTGATACAGAATGCAGATGATGCCGGTGCTACAGAGGTAGTGTTCATCCATGATGACAGAGCCTATGGGACCCAGGCCCTTTGGGCTGAAGACCTGGAGAAATACCAGGGTATTGTATTGGCAAAAATGGTGTTATAACAGTATTATTACTTGAAAGGAATACTATGCAGGATTTTTTTTTAGCTTTGCTGTGGTCCTGTGTTTACAATCAAAGAAGTCTCCTCCTCTGTCTTCAAGCCCACCCACTCACTCCCGAGTACTGAGTTACTGACATGTGATTTCATTAGAAACTACCGGTAAATTTCTCCCTACAATTACTCGGACCAGACAGGAACCGGATATTTCTCAAAAACTGGAAATCTGGCAACCCTAGCTGGATGGCTAGAGGTTCTGTTACTTACAGACCCAACAGAAAACAAGCTAACTACGTGTCACTTTTCATTCCCCTGGCAAACTTTAGCCGACCAATGAAAATCAAATTCAAGGTTAACTCTATGTCTTCAACAAGCCTTGTTAGATGTTTTTTTTTTTGCTTTGCTGGGTCTGGACTAATGCAGCGGTAAGCTAGCTAGCAACAAACACTCCAAAACCACAGGCTCTGTAGCCACACCAACCCCTCCCCAGCACCATGCCCATTTTAGAATAACAAATAAAAAGGTAAAGGTACACAAATTTGGCAAAAGTGAGATTGTCAGTGCATCACAAGGTTATTTTAGAATATTTTCTAGGTAAAAATCCTGCATATTCTTACCCATTCTCTAGGATCACACATACAGTGCCTTCGGAAATATTCAGACCCCTTCACTTTTTACACATTTTCTTACATTACAGCCTTATTATAAAACTAATTAAAAAAACAGGTTTTTCTAAATTTTTGCAAATTTATTAAAAATAAAAAAACTGAAATATCACATTTACATTTTTGCTTTGTCATTATGGGGTATTATGTGTAGATTGATGAGAATAAAAATGAATTTAATCAATTTTAGAATAAGGCTGTACAGTAACATAAAATGTGGAAAAAATGAAGGTGTCTGAATACTTTCTGAAGGCACTGTACATATGAAAGGAGGTAGAAGTAGAGGCAATTTCTTTCTTTTTTGTTATGAACAACAGAAATATTTGAAGAGAACAAAGGATTCAGAGAGACCGAAGCCTCAGTTGATTTTTAAATTATAACTCCTCATTTAAAATTTCTTAAAGGAAACGCCATATGGACAGCAATGCATAGATATATTGCATTTCACTCTAAGGTCCACAAGGGGCACTTATATAATATCAGATATAATTATAGCGCAATTCTATACCAATCCTGTGCTGATCGTGCCAAATTGACATAAAATGTACAGTCCAATTGCAGTCCTATGGTGGGTTAAATGCCCAAATGCATGGTTGACACAATTAACCCATTCATGCAGTTTTTCCAATGTATTTTTAAAACCATTTTCAAATGAGTCATGTAAAAATTGCCTTTATGTTCACTAATTTAACAAGACCATCATAACTGGTTAGCTAACTAACCTACTTTTAGCTAATATTAGCTGATGAACTACTACTGCTACTGTAACTATATAACAAAAAGACAAACTATTAGTAGCCCAGCCATAGCTGTCCAACCAGCAGAGGCAGTGCTTTTGTTCATGTTATCCTATTCAGTCAAGAGCAGTCTAGATAATGATTTTGTAGTTCAGTAAACTGTGTTAGGACCGATTACAACACCTGGGTCTAATTAGCATCAATCCTGCTTTTTATGTTTGTTGTTGAACAGGTCCTGCCCTCTACGCCTACAACAACGCAGAGTTCACCGAGGATGACTGGCGAGGCATACAGGCCACAGGGAGAAGCGTCAAGCGCAACGATCCAAACAAAGTGGGCCGGTTTGGGATCGGATTCAACTCCATCTATCACGTTACAGGTGATTTGCTAATTATCGTTGCATCTACCGTTTGAACAAATCCGACTTTCATTACGGTAAAATATCAGGCAGGGCTATAAGGTGCAGCTCTAGCCTGTCTGCCGCACTCTATTTTAGAGATTGGGGGGGAGGCGGGGGTTGGACAGCCGACTCTCGTTCCTCCAACTGACATTGACACAACGCATGGATTTTAATTTTTCCCCCCTTCATTTGGCACCCCCGCCGTTGTCACGTATGCCTTGAACTGACCCTGAACAGCATGTCCGTTTCCTTTTATTGATCATGTTTTGGAAATTGTTCAATTCTGAACAATTCTGAAGATTTTTTAAAAATTGTGTAAATACATAAAAATCATGTTTATACTCTTCATTTCTAGATTTACCATGCATATTCAGTGGCAAATACCTTGGCATGCTGGACCCACAGGAGAAGATATTCGGAGAGCGAGAGGGAGGCATGCGCTGGTCTCTTGATGATGAGGAAGACAGGGACGCACTGCTGGTTTTGAGTGATCAGCTCCAGCCGTTTAGAGATGCGCTGGTACATGTCAGTGACCAAACCTGGGAAGATGCTGTTAGTGAAGACAAAAAGTTCAGCGGAACCCTCTTCCGGTTTTCTTTACGTAACGAGCCATCTGAGATTTCAGACAACTTGTACGATTCTGACAAAATGGTTCAGCTGTTTAACAGCTTCATTGCTGATGCAGACATGAGCCTTCTTTTCCTGAGAAATGTTTCATCGGTCTCACTGATTCACATCAGTACAAATGGCTCAGTCAATGTCAGACATAAGGTGTCAGCATCAAGCCCTGCAGTTAATGAATCCTTTCATCCAAGAGAAATGCCGTCTGTAGAGGGGTTCACACATTTTAAAAACGTATCCTCCTACTGTCCAAGCAAAGGCAAAACAGAAGTCCAGTGGCTTGTAACAATGTGCTGTATGAAAGAAGGACACGTGCCAGAGCTTGATTCGCTAGCCGGGAAACTAAGCTTTCGACCCCAAGTTGACCTGGCATTTCCGTTAGATCAGGAGCGGTCTCTGACTGATGGAAGACTGAGCTGCTTTCTGCCCCTTCCCAACAACGAACCAAACTGCACTGGACTCCCCGTTCATGTTAACGCCTGTTTCGGCCTCACGGACAACAGGAGGCACATCAAATGGCAGGAGGAGGACCAGAGATTCGATGAAGCGGCCGTCTGGAACGAGTTGCTCGTTAAGGAACTTCTCCCTCGTGCATACCAAATGATCATTCTGGATGCCGTTCGCTTTTCGCGAAGCTCTGACTTTCCTTCCTCCTCCGCGTACCATCTTTGGCCTGACCTCGACCAGATGAAACACAAGGAGCGATGGCACAGTGTCGCTGCGGGAATGCTGCGGCAGCTTCTCCTGTCGAATGAACCCGTCTTTTCTCTGGCTGGGGATGCACAAAAATGGGTGACGTTGTCAGAAGCTGTGTTCTTAACTGATTACAGCATGGAGCCTCAAATGAAGAATGCCGTGTCGGGTGTTCTGATCGCCCTGGGAGAAAAGTTGGTGTCCATTCCCAGTCATATATCAAGAGACATCCAGGCTGCTGTTGAAAATCCCAAAACCTTAACAAGAGCAACCCCTGCTTTTGTTCGAAAGGTCTTCCGCAAAAATGGAAATGCTGGTCTCTCCAGAGAGGACAAGCTCTTTATTTTGGAATATGTACTGAGCGATGGGAAATACCATGAGCTCTGGGGGCTGCAGCTTCTACCTCTTAGCAATGGGACTTTCAAGACATTCTCAAATGAAGATCACAATCTGGCCTTCATTGACAATAAGCAGTTCCCACGGTAAGACATCAACTCAATCTGCAAAGACATTGCCACAACTACCTGGTGTATTTTATGTTACTACAGAAAACAACAAATGTTCTCGCCCTTTATTTCCAAGTTGGATGCAGGATGCATAAATAAAAGCACTACTGAAATATGTTGCATTATCTTTTGGAGAGGAAATTAATAAAGGTTTTATTTATTCATTTTCTTTATTCATACCAACCTACGAAGCAAGATTTCACTAATAGAATTGCATTTGTATTTTTGTCATGCATTTAAACTAAATTGAAGTAAAATTGCACATGATGTGTTTAAAAACATATTCTGGCTTTCCTATGTTAAAACACTATCGTTTTAAAGACTTTTCTAATAAATATTTTACTATTATAATTTATGTTGTCATGTTTTCCTGCAGTGAGTTGCTGCCTGGCTGGAAGGATGTATTCTTGCCCCGAGATCTCCGAAGTAACACTCTGCTCCACCTGAAGAAACTGGCAGAAACAAGTAAGAAAAAGCATTGTTTTTGTCAAGTCACTTATAACTACATTTTTAAAATAAAGTGGCCCATATTACTGGAGTAAACGAACAAAGACACAGTTGGGCAATGTTGCTACAATGTTTTATAGTGAAGTAAAGACAAATAATGGCAGTAGCTCTAATTTTAGTTCAAGGATTGTATTTAGATGTTCTTTTAGTTCTGAGTGAAGCTGAGAGGAAGAGATACTGCATTTAGGAGTGTGAATTTGCACAAAGCCGAAGTGCAGCAGTATTTCAATTATCTTAACCTGCT
Source organism: Anguilla anguilla (assembly GCF_013347855.1). NCBI lineage: Eukaryota > Metazoa > Chordata > Actinopteri > Anguilliformes > Anguillidae > Anguilla > Anguilla anguilla. The sequence continues at coordinate 6,563,973 of NC_049215.1, read as the reverse complement.
TTTATAAAAGGTGGATTTAGTGGTTTAGTAGTTTAACAAGTCTGTACTAGAACTCTCAGCACATATCAGCTGAAGTGGAGAGGAGAGGAATTAAGTCACTTAAACTGAAGGATGCTTAGTTAGCTATGTTGTAAATTTTGGAAGAACTACTGTTTGAAAAAAGTGCTACAGGATCTTTAATGACCACAGCGAGTCAGGACGTTGGTTTAATGTTGAATTAAAAAGAAAAATTAGACTTTGTCCCCCATATCTTCATTTTCATAGAAGGAAATCTAGATAGCTTACTGTTAACACTGGTAGTAAACATTGTGTCAATCATATAAGCTTTGTTATTTTCCATATTATACTTGCATATGGTTATGTACATTGAAAATGTAAGGAGGAAAAATGTAAGGAGGTTAAGTATGTTATCATAATAACATATTTAAAGGGTAAATATACCCAAACATCTTTTTTTACACATACAGACAGCACCACCCCGCCACTAGGTGGTGCATTTCATAGCTTGTGATTTCATAGCTATTTTCTATATGTCATTAAAATTTTCAATTGACATGTTCTGATATATCACCTAGATATCAGACTATGGCTGAAAAACGTTTTGTTTTCTTATTGGTTAAATATTATCGGTTTGCTTGAAAATGGAGATAAGAAACTCATTAAAAGTAAGGTATAGAATGTTGGAAACAGTCAAATTAAGCTCTTGTGGCAGCATAGTTTCAGTTTACAATAGTTTAAAAGTAAATGGCTAAACATTTATTTTTCTACATTATCTTGCAGGCACATACAATAAAATTATCAACATGAATTCAAGAATTGTGGCAAAATTAGCCATAAAAAGTCTTCCTAAAGACTGGCAGAAGACAAAAGGTCATGTCACTTGGCAGGTGGGAAATGGTCAACACCCTCCTATGCAGTGGCTCAGTGATTTCTGGAAATTTCTCAGAACGAATTGGACCGAGTTAAGCAGCTTTGTTGGCATGCCATTAGTCCCTCTTAAACCTCTTCTGGATTCCACCAGTTCTGTCATTTTAGCAAAGCTACAACTGAACACAACACTGATGTTTCAGAAAAGCAGACAGAACAGCTTATCAGATCAAATTGCAAAGGTGGTGGAAAAAGTTGGTGGTACCATCATAAAGAGGGACACTTTTCTGGATCATACGGATCTTGAGACCTATGTGCTAACTCCCTCCCCAAGGAACATTCTACATCTATTCCTCAACTTAGAGAAGCATCAGGTTATCCATGGAATTGAGTCAGCTTCAGCCGCAGAAAAGGAAGAATTGAAATCATACCTCTCTTCACTGGATTCTCTCTCATTAGCAGAGAAAGGTCTTCTCTCAGAGTTGCCCTTCTTCCGTTCAATGGCTTCTCTAAAACTCAATCCTGGAGAATACATTTCTGTTAAGTCAAAGCAGGCAGTTCTCCTGAATACGACTCCGCCCTTCCCAGAAAACCTTCTCATGACTGATGTAGTTGCTCAGTGTGCAAATGAAGCAGACCGTAGGCTCCTTACGTTGCTCAACATTGATGTCATTAATGCAGCTCAGGCAGCCACACTTTTGGTCAAAGGAATTGAGAAGAGACTGTACAAAAGTCAAGAGGTAGACAAAATAATGACCTGGATATTACAAAATGGTAGAATCCTCTTTTCTCAGGACCGGACATTGCACACAAAATGTCAGGATTTGAGCTTCATTGAAATACAACCAAGTGATCACAAAAAAACTTCAAGTTTCTTTGACCCTGGCAACAAAACATTCAGAGCTCTGTTTGAGCCAGATTTCTTTCCTCCCATGGTCTTCACAAGTACTTCCCAGATGCTAGGACAGTTTAAGATGTCTTGGGATGCAGACAGATGAAAATAACATCACTGCTAAGGATGCCCTTCATGTGGCTAAGCACATTGAAATGTTGCAGGTCCATTCTCTGAAACAGGCTTCAACAAAAGCGGATGCCCTGATGAAACTTTTTAATGATACTCAAGTGCTTTCAAAGTTCTCTGTACAACAGCTTAGTGAGCTAGTGAGAACCCAGTGGGTTCTTTGCAAAATTCCAGATGTTCTGAATGGACACCAAAATGTAAACGAAAAGATGAGCGTGTTCAAGCCAGAGGAGATACGACACTCAAAGTACTTCAATATTGTGGGTCATGTCATGCCTCTTACTGAAAAACTAAATAAGGAAAGTTAGTGAAAAGCTTGGTCTGCTAAGCTCACCTCCTCCTGCAAAGGTGTTTGAGAATCTTTCTGCTCTTAAAGCAAGCAGTACCTGAAATGGCCAATCCAGATATCAATGTGCATTTCAAAGGGAAGCTGCACAGCATTTACACATTCATGCAAAATAACATAAATCACTTCAAAGGCACAGTGGATAAGAAAAGTGCACCTTGGCTCTGGATTCACAGTCATTTCGTGCCTCCTTGTGACGTAGTTTTAAGCTATCCGCCAGGGTTAGATCTCAGCTCCTATATTGAAAGGGTGCCAGAAGAATTCCTAGTGTACAAAGACTTGTTATCAGAGTTTGGAGTAAGAGCATCAGTGTCAGATGAAGAAGTTGAGGGGATACTGCATAGCATGAAACGAGAAATTGACAGAAAATTGCCATCTTATGGAAGTCCATCTGAACTCAAAGTAGCCATTGCCATTCTTAACTGGATGTGGAAAGAGAAGAAAAGCATTAAAGACAACCTCCCTGTGCCTGTCATGGCAGAAAATGGACAGTTTAACCTGCAGAAATTATCTTCCACAGTGTTTTGTGACATCTCCAGAGAAGGTTTGGAGGACCTCAGGGAAGACCAGGAGGAGTTCTATGTAATACATGGAGAGATGCCAAGAGCTACAGTTGACTGGTTGAAAATTCCCGCCCTCAGCACTCGAATCCTAAACCCAGAATTTGTTGGTATAGAGCAATGTGGCCAGACAGAACCCATAACCCTAAGGATCAAAAACATACTGAAAGAGTATGATGAGGAAAATGATCTCTTCAAAGAACTTATACAGAATGCAGAAGATGCTGGTGCAACCACATGTAAATTTATGCTCGATTTCAGAAGCCATAAAGATCCCCCTGATACTCTTATAGACCAAGACATGTCTCTGTGCCATGGTCCTTGTCTCTGGGCATACAATGATGAACTTTTCACAGAAGAAGACTGGGCAAACATTGTCAAAGTTGGATCTGCCTCCAAAGAAACAAAAGTAGAAAAAATTGGGAAGTTTGGACTTGGTTTCAATTCTGTGTATCACGTGACTGATATTCCCTCAGTCCTCAGTGGTAAGAATCTCCTCATACTGGATCCAAATGTGACTCACCTGAAGAAGCATATACAAAGTAAAGCGAAGTCCTGGGATCAAACTTAACCTATTCCAAGAACGTCTATTTCATAGGTTTCCTGGACAGTTCAAACCATATCAAGGGATATTTGACTGCGATTTATCAAGAGACAGTACACACAAATTCTTCAATGGAACACTCATTAAATTGCCTTTCCGGACACACGAAGAAGCTCTGTCATCAGAGGTTAGTAAAAAGGTTTTTGAAGGAAAAACAATTGCTGCTTTTTCACAACATTTGACCCATAATTCAGAGGCACTTCTGCTGTTTCTGAGGAACATAAGCAAGTGTCTCTTGAGATCCTACCTGAAAATTCTTGGACTCCCCCATGCACTGAACAAGTAAACTCTCTGTTCAAAGTCTCCAGAAAAGTTGTGTGCACAATACCTGTCCCCGATGATACTCCTCTGAAAACAGTGCAGGATGATTCAATAAAAGTTTTGTTGAAAATTGATGCAAAATTTGAACAGGTCATTGACTGTCTCTCAGCAAACATTATCGAAGTGACTAAAAAATACCAGGATGTATCTGATGTCAGCTATTGGCTTGTGCATTCATGCTTTGGAATGCAAACATCCTTGAACATGTTCCAGAAAGAAAATAAACAGAGGTTTCCTTTGCCAGTCGGGAGCATTGCTGTACCTCTTAAAAAAGAACCACAAGGGGGAAACTGGTTAGCTGAAAAGCATGATTCAGCTGGGCAGGTGTTTTGCTTCCTCCCACTCTCAATTTATTCTGGTCTTCCAGTTCACATAAATGGATTCTTTGCTGTGACGTCCAACAGAAAGGGCCTTTGGGATACTGGAGTGAAACATGAATGGAACAAGGCTTTGCTTCAAGATGCTGTCACAGGGTCATACATTTTCACACTTTCTGTGTTGAAAGAGATGTCAAAAAGAGGAGAACTCCAAGGGTACCACTACTACATGTTCTGGCCTGACAAAGAGAAAGTGAGCACATCTTTTCAATCTCTCACTGTTGCTTTTTACTCTGCATTGCTCACAATGTTTCTGGCAAGGCTCTTGAACTCTTCAGTGATGGGAAAACCTGGTGCTCTATTGAGAAGGCAAGATTTTTACACCCAAAAATAGCACAGAACAAGGACGTGGGACAGATTGCCATGAAAGAGTTTCTGGCAAATCAACGGAAACCTTACCTCGCTGTTCCCCTTCCAGAGTGGGTGAGAAATAGCTTCAGCCAGACAGACTTGAACAGGATTATTTCGGCAAGGACACTGGACTGGGTTGAATTCTATGAAGAGATAGTATTCAACAACCTGAGTTCTATGGATCCTAAGAGCAGGAATGCTCTTGTGTTACATGCTATTGACATGAATGACAAAGCAGTCGATAACCTCCTCAAAAGTCACCCTTGCATTCCAGCCATTGGTTGTAAACAGCTTCAGTTCATTAGGAGCCTTGTGAACCCCTCAGGAAAAGTAGCCTGTCTGTATGATCCAGAAGAAGGACGCTTTCTTAAAGGAACCTCTGAGGATTTTTGCTGTCCAAAACGAATCCAGCGGTTGACAGAACTCGGAATGCTGAGCAATTTTCTCTCATTGGAGGACATCATAGAGAGAGCCGAAACCATTACCAGGATTTGGCAAAAAAACCAAAAAGAAGCATACAAACGCATTCGGCAAATCTTGGATCTAACTAGAGAACACTTAAGTGATGAGACTTCTCCTCATTGGAATTCACTGAGAAACATTGCCTTCATTCCTGCATGTCTCCCAAAAATCACTGGTCATGACAAAAATACTTGTACTGCACTTAAAAAGCCTGTTGAAGTGTACAGTTTCAGCTGTCAATATCTGGTAAACATGATGCAGACTACAGTGGACCAAGCAGTTCTGGGCACAGACTATGATTCAGTTCTCCGTAAATTGGGGGTTCTTGAAAATCCACCCCTTCTGATGGTCCTTCAGCAGCTAGAGCATGCGCATCTACATTTCAGAGCACTGGATGAAGATATGCTTAACAAGATTGCTTTTGAATGCTATGGCTATTTAGATGAAATGACAAAGGAGCAGACACAGTCAGAGGCCATTTTTGAAAGCGCTAAATCATTTCCCTTTGTCCTAATTGAAGGCAAATTTGTGAATGTGAAATCTGTGGCAAAGAAAGTAGAATTTGAAGCTAAGCCATACCTCTATTGTCTTCCAAATCACTTCTCCAAATTCAAAAACCTTTGGCAATGTGTTGGCATGCAGAAGCATTTCACTTCAGAGCAGCTAGTGGGGGTTCTTCAGGAATTGAGTATTGAATATCAAAGCAGAGAGCTTTCTCATTGTGATCTCGACCTTTGTCTCAGAATTACAAAGAGATTGTATGAAGCAAAAGATCATGAACAAAAAGGCTGTCTCTTGCCTGATGAAAATGGTGTTTTACGTCTCTCCCACAAGCTCTTTTACAATGACAGCCCTTGGATGCCAGTCTCAGAAAATGCAATTTTGTGTCACGACTTAGTACCTCGGAGCATTGCACTTCACTTTGGGGTTCAAACAACAAGGCACCACACTCTGCAAAATCACCTTGTGCAGGCTTTTCACCCTTTGTCAAAGAGTTTGGACAACATGAGGAACTGACTAGTCCGTATTAAGAACATCATACAAGCTTATCCATCCTAAGAAGGATATTCTGAAAGAGCTCATACAAAATGCTGATGATGCACAGGCAACAGAGATCCACTTTGTTTGGGACAAAAGGAAGCACAGCACCATGAAAACCTTTGGTGAAAAATGGGATCCACTGCAAGGTCCAGCACTGTGTGTGTACAACAACAAGGTGTTTTCAGATGCTGATCTGGAGGGAATTCAACGACTAGGTGAAGGAGGAAAACATGAGGTGCAAGGAAAAACTGGAAAGTATGGACTGGGGTTTAACTCCGTTTACCATCTGACTGACTGTCCTTCAATTCTTACGGGAGACCAGTGGCTCTGCATATCTGACCCAAATCTGAAATATGTAGAAGGTGGAACCAAACTATCACCTGGTTGTATGTATTCATTGGGAAAGGAATTCAGAGACTCTTTCCCTGATGTGTATAACAAGTTCCTGCCCTCAAGTTTCAAACTTGAGGAAGGGACTATGTTTAGGTTACCACTAAGGACAGAAGAAAATGGCTAAAATGTCAGAGATATCCAAGAACACTGTAAACTCTATGGATATTGAAGAACTTTCAACAGTATTGACAGAAGATCCTGAAGGGCTGATCCTCTTTTTGAGGCACATTAGGAAAATACAGTTTCATGAAATATGCACAGGTGACAGCCAAATGACAACTCGGTTCTCAGCAGAGATAACACTGTCCGAAAAGTGTGATGTGAAAAAGACTCATTTTCAAAATCATGTTCAAAATTCATTGGATGCAGGGGGGGCCAATTGAATCACTGAAAACCATCTACAACATTTCCATTTTATCATCCATCAAAAGAAAAGTGAGTGGATTGTGGCAGAGCAGTTTGGCTCCCTGAATGAAAACACTGACCTGGAGGTTGAGCAGTCTATCAGAAGAGTTCCTCAGGCAGCTGTGGCAGCTTGTTTGACATCAATAACTGAACATCCATTCACTGGGAGGGTTCTTCTGTTCTCTCCCTTTACCATGTAGCAACTGGACTTCCAGTACATGTCCAATGGAAACTTTGAGGTGGACTCTTCCAGAAGGGACTTGTGGAAAGAAGATGGTAAGAGCAAGAAGACAGAATGGAATGAATCGCTGAAGTTGGACATCATTGCCCCCTTGTATGCTGACCTTTACAATTACATCTGTGCCTCCGGTAAGAAAAGCAGGTTTTCTTCTCTAAAGTATCTGGGGCTATACTTGGACTCCTCGTTTCTATGGTTTTTTCCTGAAGTTACAACCGCGTCGGACAGGAGTGGCATGGCACAGTGATGCAGTGTTCAAGTCAATCAATGAGAGGGATTTCCCGTAATTCCAATATTAAGCACTTCAACTCAGAATTACAAAAACAGTACACTGTAACCTGGTCTAGTGTCACAAAAGGAGAACCAACCGATGCACCTCATTTCACTATTAACGAACATAGTGAGAGCTTTCTTCAAACCTTAGAAGACATTGGTATGAATGTAGTCCCATTCTCACATCTACATGACTCACATCTTCACCAGTTTTAAGAGAGCACAGGTCAATGTAGGGACAAGTCAGTCCATTTACGGTAAGAAAATTCCTGAAGACAAAACCGTTGAATGATCCAGCAACGACAAAATAATTTTTACCCCTGCCTATTAAACCAGACTTTAATCAAAGACACACACAGATGTGAAAACGCTTGCTGAATTACTGCATGGAGGACATTTGCAAGGAAAACTGCAACACAGTGTGTGGCTGCCTCTTCTTCTTACTGAAGATCAGATGCTGAGGTATTTTCATACTGACTCTCCAAGGCTCTTGACAAAATTCTGTAACTATTTCAAGGACATGAGGAGGACTTTGCAGATTATGGCATCAATGGAAAGCATATTGATGCTCTTCAGCAAGGTAATTTTCTCAAGGCAATGACTATTCCTGCCTCGGAAATGTATCTGAAACCCAAACTTGAGGACCTCCTCAGAATTGTAAATTTGATCCAGAATGCAAGCTATATGTTCCAGAAGAGACAACGAGAAAATGGCTACAACAGCTCTGGAGGTTCTTTAATGATCAAATTAAAATCACCTGTGGTGAAAGACAAGACAAACCATAGCCTTTCTTGACATCAAGGAGCTGTTTTTTTGATTCCCCTGTTGTTCCTGTCATATGCTCAAGTCAAAATAACAAACATTTTCTGAAAACAATGAGGACACTTCAGTGTTGTCTCCTTTTCAAATCCAGAGGTACAAAGATTCTGTGTAAACTTGGATTCATGACTTTAGACTTAATTTTTTTCCACGATTTTGAAGCTTTCACAGCATTTGATCCTGAACTTTTAGATACAAGTAACATGGAGTGCTGTTCTAGATCAACTCTCTCTGTGGCCAGCACTTTCAGATTGAACAGATTGCTAATGAGGATTTGGACCAACTGCTATACTTCTTGCAGTCAGGACTAGGCTCTGGCCAAAATACTCAAGACAACAAAAGAAAGCTGATGTCACTTCCACTGTTTGAAACTGTACAAGGGAGGCGGCGACGCATTGACGGACCTGGGAGTGTGTTCATCCTGGATACACATTTAACACAAAACTTTCCAGATTTGTACTCAATTGACAAGGTCACCATTTTCCTCAAAAATAGTGATGTGAATTTGTCACTGTCAAAAAGATGAACATCCAAGTCCTGAATGATTTAGATTACTATGTAAAGTTCATCTTGCCCTCTGTACACAAACTCAGTGATACCCTGGTTCTCAATTCAGTCCAGATGCTGCTGAAAATGAAACATTATCCAAAGTTTGAGGACTACCATGAACATATCATATTCACAATGAAAAGTGTCAAATTCATCAGGGATGTCTTTGGAAATCTTCAGATGGCCTCATACTTCTATGATGAAAATGAACCACTTCATCAGGCCATGCTCCCAAAAGAGAGGTTTGTTCCAGAAAAGTTTTGGGACACCATCGGACGTGGACAGGAAAAACCTGTGAAAGAACTGTTGAGGGAACTAGGGCTAAAATATGTTGTGTCAGATGATGAAATGATTGAGTTTGCACACAATTGAATCTGACACCAAAGGGAATATGTCCCTGGAGAGGCTGAAACATAAATCAGAATGTTTATTTGCAAGCCTTTTAAAGAGGGATGTGTCACAAAAATTGCTGAAAACAATATCTACCATAAAATTTGTTGTACCACTGCAAATTCAGCTAGACCTCTGTAATATTATAAGCCTTTTGCTGGTGAAAGAGAATTTGTAGCAATTAAAGGCTCTCTTATTGAGAAAGACCCACTCCACCAACGTCTGATTTGGACCACAGTGCCAATATTGCCTTCAAAAAACTGCAGTTTGCAGGCAAATCGACATTTTGAAGGGGCTGGAGCGCTTGAGCAGCCTGAACCTCAACATGTAATTGATAACCTGAGAAACATCTGCCAAGGCAGCACCAAAGAAAACATTCAAACCAGAGCTGAAGTTTTTCGTCAGTCCTATGGATTCCTTCAGGCTGTGGATTTTAGTGCCCAACCACTGACTGATCTCCCTGTGGTACTGGTTGAGAATGATACTGAGCTAGTAAAGCCCAAACAAACGGTTGTGGTGCTCAGGGATTCTATAGATTTCAGACCCTATTTATTCAGACTGCCTACAGAGCTGGTCAGATATGAAGAATTCTTTAAGAAAATAGGTGTCAGAGATACGCATCTACCCAGCAGTACAGCACTGTTCTCCAGGAAATTTACAGGGACTGCATCGACAAACAAGAAATGAATCCAAACCAGATAAAAACTTGCAAAGGGCAGTTCAGCAGCTTTTCCTCCTTATTGAGGAGAACGCAAATGAAAAGACACTGGAGATTCCTCAGCCACTTTATCTGCCAGCAACCGATGGCAGATTGTACGAGTCGAGCTCTCTTTATTTTAATGACACTTACTTCTGGCTTAGTAGATTTGAGAATCCATTGAAAAGAAACTAAAACTGCTTGAAAAGCTTAAAAAGTGTTATCTTTGGCGTGAGATCAGAAACTGGTACAGCTGTTACCCCACAATGTTCGTCCAAAAATGTTGTCTGAAGTTACTACCAAGACACTAGTCGAATCCAGCATGGAACCATGTGTATGGGGAATGCTGTGAATTCAGTGGTTTGTTCGAGAACCAACTGTCTTCTCGGCTACTTCATGCACGGCCTTGTCTGCATCCTAAGAGAACATAGCGAAGCTTTACCCAAAGTGATATTGATGCCATGTTTCTGACTTCAACAAATTAAGTTCATCTGTTGTGAGCGCCTTGAGACAATGATTCTTCTACATCAAGAGCCACTGGACAACAGTACAGCTGAAACGCATCTTTATGTGAAGCGGGAACAAGAGGGTTGCACCTTCTACATAAAACACAGCGATGACATGAGTAACTCAAAAGTGAAGCTTAAGATTGTGAAAGGTCTGGCTAAGCAAATCAATGAGCTTTTAAAAAAAGCTTTGAGAACATATTCACTCTCAGTTCTTGAGGATCTGCTGATGTGTGAAAACATGGAAGATGTACAGGAAGTATTAGAGACAAATATATCCGTAACATTGCTCATACGGACTATGGACAGTGTAGGTTGCCAGACCCTGGGACTCCCATTCCTGAGGAGTGGATTGATTCCCTTGACATGAATTTTCTCAATAACTTTGAAGTAGAAGAATATGTTGGCTTCAAGAATCCATTATCTGAGGAGTATGTCTTTGCAGTTGTGGCGGAGCGGTGAAGATGCCATTAAGCCAAGGAGGGCTATGTTCGCAGAAATACAAAATTAAAATTGGGGAAAGAGAGATCATTGAAGTTAGCTCTCTTGATCTGTACCAGTTCAAAAGGGGGAAAAGATCTTCCTCCACTGTTGGGAGCTGCAGGGTTCTTGTTCCTTCACGGGGGTCAGGGAGTCTGAGCCACCACCTGTCCTACCACAGTCCATGGAGGAGATCCAGAGTGAAATTGACAAATGCCTTGAGGAGATCTGGACACTGTCAGAGGAGGAGAGGCGCAAAGGCATCAGACGTCTGTATCTGAGGTGGCATCCGGACAAAAACCCAGATTGCCTTGACCTTGCAACTGAAGCCTGCAAATACTTGCAAAGAAGATTGAGGAATTAGAAAGGGGAGGAATGACGGGGCACCGCAATTGTGGACCTAAACAAGGATCCTCTCAATGGAGCTCAGCCTTCAGAGACTTTTACCAGGAGTGGGACCAGGAAGCCTCTCGGCATCGGAGGGACGGGAGAGATTTAACCAACGCCATTCTTCAAGGCAATACGACTTCTGGTCATTCCACGAGGGTAGCTCAGGACCAAGGCCTAACCCAAACCCAGAGGAAGCCCACCGTTGGCACAGACAGGCAAAATGTGACCTCGCTGCAGCCCGCAATGACACTGGGGAACATCCACGGAGTGGTGTTTATACAAAGTGCACCAAGCTGTGGAAAAAGCCCTTATTGGAGCAGAGTACAAGAACACTGGACACCGTCCCAAAAACAGCAGCCTTGCAAGCCTTGCTCAGAATCTGTCACATGTCAGTCCCAAATTGAATACTTTGCCCAGCATGGTGCACAAGTTGAATCAGCTGGGTGTGGATGCCAAGAAGACCCAATACCCAAATTACCATACCTCACCAGGTATTCCCAATGACCAATTCAACTCTCAGAACTTAGCACAAGTGCTGGACTTGTCATCGGAGATCTTAACCAAAATATATTCTTACATTCATGAATGATTCCAGGTAATGTAAATAGGAGAAAAAGCTGTTAATTTGCTATTTTATGAGAAATGTTTTAATGATCAATGTACGTTATTTCAACTTGTTATTTTCCTGCACTATACGCGTTTACACTTTATGTAGCCTACATATTTGACTGTATTTAGTTTCAGCACCAGGTTTTATTAATTTTTTTCAAAATGACAATTATCTAAATTCTTGACAAGTATTCATATGGTTGTGAATGATTACAGATAATGAAAATTGCAATGAGAGAACAGTGTTTGTTTGCTAGAAGTATACTAAACAAAGTGTGACAGCTGAGACATTATTATATTTGTCTAATTATGCTTTTTTTTCCCGACTGTAATTGTTGATACATTTGTGTAAATTTTTGACAAGCAATTTCAGCAAAGAACAGATTTTATGCCTTTAACTCCACAGAGAATAAAAGAATAAAACTGAAAGCGCTGGTCCTGTATCATGTTGCATCATAAAACATTCAAGATCATTCTTTGTGTATTGTTGGTGGGTCCTTGTTTGTGTGTATTATTGGGTGTGAAATTTGGGATAATTCATGAGGGAAATTTAGGATAGTGACAAATATTTTCTAGGGAAACTTCTCATCCACTGACTGTGAACCTGTCAGGCCCTCATTTGAAGGTAGACAGTCTGTCACATGCCAGCGTGAGACCCCTGGGAGAGAGATGCGAAAGTTCCGGGAAACACCGTCGGAAGCTGCATGGAGAGAGGGAGAGCGCGCACCCGCACAAACCCAAAATAAAATAAACGAACATCTTCACCCTTCCCCCTCGTGGGTTCCAGGCAAAACCAATACACTAAAACGACAAGCTAAAATAAAGACAAAATAAAGTAAAATGGCGCGACCCCTTACCAGTGTGCTGCCCGTAGCTGTCCTTTCTTTCCCGCTCCTCCTACTTTTCAGTGGAGGTTTACTTGCGTTTTGTACTCTGTTAAACACTAAACAAAGACGCTAAAATCGTGAACACGCTCTCGGTGCGTGCTCCCCGTCTCGGGAGCTGTGGAGAGCAGCACACCTTTAGGCACCTGGGCCGATTAGCCAACGCAGCCCAGGTGCGTGTGCGCTCTCCACCAGCCGGCGCAGCAGACCACCGCCTCTCCAGCAGACCGAATGCCACACAGTCATTCACAATATTTACAATGATCTGAACCATATTTTTAAAACAATGTAATGTAATGAAAATTTTAATTACAAGGATACGCTATGCAGAATATCAAATTGTAACGTGAACATGATAATTTTTATCAATTTTTATCAATATCATGATAACGTTTTATCAACGTTAGTTATTTGGCAGGATTGTTTTTGTCTGATTAGGCAAATGTGATTCCAGTGCTAGTTTGTACTTGGTAGGATTGTTGTTTGCTGAACAGGTTACTCTACAGGGTTGGAGTCCTGATCGATGTGGTCACTTCTGGCACTACGATCCTTACTTCACTCTAGTGTGTTTCTTTTGCACCTCTGCACCGTGAACTAATGCACTTGTTGTACGTCGCTCTGGATAAGAGCGTCTGCTAAATGCCTGTAATGTAATATAACTATATAGGAATATAAATGTAATATTGCTATGAATGGTTTAAACGAGTTACACTTCTCTGATAGTTTAATTCAAGCCCTGAATTGGTCCTGATTGAAAGGTCCTGCTTTGCACTGAAAAACTCCTCTGGGAAAATGGAGGAAAAAATGAACAAACTTATGCAAATGACACAACAGCTGCACGCCATTTTTAAAATATTTCAATGTGCTTTATTTTCTCTAAAAGCAACCCATCTCAATCCTCCCCCCTCCCTCAAATACAAAATATTACAAGACATATTTATCCATGTATGCTTCCTTGTCTGGTTATAAAACAAAACTGTAACACTTAAAAGTATGGTTAGTCTGGTAGTCCATTCTGTGGAAATTCAGTCGTTTCTGCTCCGTGGAATTGCTGCTACAACCAGTTGTGGAATTCCCAGAAGTCCTGGAATTCCAAAAAATAACTTACACAAGATCTGTACAGAAACACAGCAGGCTCACTCCCCATTTCCAAGCAGAGCACACAAGCTTGGGCAAAGCACGGGCTTCAGAGGAAGCTTCAGAGGGGGTCTTCAAATATCAGGTTCACTCATCTCAATGGTTGAATATGCATAACTCAGTCCCTCTGGTTCACAACTCGACGCGTGTAGCCAGAGATTCAGACAGACTGCGGGTGGTAATTCAGAGAAGTATTAAGGTGCCATTTTGAAATCCAGCAGCGATAATTTTCTTCCCGTTTTTTCGGATTCACCCAGTCACCCGAATTAACGTTGTTTACACAGAATTCCGTCACGTTATAATGTTGGCTGAAAGGCATACATTTTTGTGAAGGTAGTAATATCTAAAGTAATAGCAAAATCAATCTTTTAGAGCAACTAGTGTAACGCTGGCTTTGATCCTTTCAAAATGGAACTTATTTAGGAACAACACAACCTCAATTTTGCATGCATTCAACAGATGACCATTAGTCGTGTAATTTAATCTAGATACATCTCTCTCTCTCTCTGATCTCTCTTAAATTAGTAGAGTAGTGATCCAGCAGTCAGATGGATAATTTGAAGATATATTTAATTACAAGTTCCAAGAAAAATAATTCCAAGATGAACAAGCAGTGCTCTGAAATGGAATTTGTTGCAAATTCCACTAATGGGCATGAAAACTTGCATTGACCAGCGAGTCACAGCGCTGAGTCATAGCGCTGAGTCACAGCGCTGAGATTCAATTTGACTAGTCTGCAGTACACCAAGACTTAATGCTCAAGCATCCTCCAGCCCCTTGAAAAACACCTGAGGAACCTGCAGGACAAACTGTGCAGAAACATGAACGCAAAAGATAGGCACCCAACAAGAATTAAGGCTCGACAAAAACACTAGGCAAGGTTTATGAAAACAATGCTTAATGGATGCTGTAGGAAATGGAGTAAGGTGCCCTCAACTCAAAGAGATGAAACGATGTAAAATGTTTTTGCATTTTGTTCTTTTAAAAAGCACAGTAAGGTCAGTCAATAAAAAATAAATTAATTTCACTCATCTAAAAATTAATTTGCATACATCTTGTATCTGGGAAAAGAAAAAAAATACAAACACAATACACAAAACTATATTTCCATAAAGTTTTTGTGAATAACTTTTGTACAAAAATGCAAACATGGACAGGAATGTTATTTCTTTTTTTTAAATAAAGTAAAAATAAATTGAATGTACTTTTTTAACAAGCACATAATTGGCTAAGTCATAGACATTTTTATGTTGTTGTTCTCAACCACACTCCAAACAAGAGAATGAGAAAAGAATGTCAACACCGAGCCGAGCGAAAGGAGGCACAATGAGGATCCGCACGCCCCTCATCCCAAATGCCCCCCCCCACCCCAGACAAACACCGCAGCGGGGGAGGGGGAGGGCTCTGTGCCAGGACAGTGTGCTTTGGGGCAATACTGCCAGATAGGTGTGAGGAAACAATCACAATCATACACAGTAGTCCCCGTCCTGTAGTCACAACCAGGAAATGGGTGTCTATGCGGTTTGCGGATAAAGCGTGGTAAGAGCGAGTCGCAACAGAAGGAGACGCACGGCATGAGGCCTCTACGAACCGAAACACGCCGAGACGGACCTGCTGGAGAGTTCTGGCCCTTCTCCTCCTCCTCCTCCTCCTCCTCCTCCCTGTCTCGCTCCCGTCCCAGGTGCCAGAGTCCCTCTCCCATCACCCCCACCCCCCTGACGCTCACATGTTGTAGGCCACGTAGATGGGGTCCAGCTGGTCGGCCAGGAAGCCGTCGCGCAGGTGCATGCGCTGCTTCTCCCCCCTGGAGTTGATGGGGATGACCCCGGGGTCCACCACCACCACCACGCCCACGATCAGGTAGTGCTCCTCCAGCACCACGTTGGTCACCAGGCCACCAGGTCCAGCGCCTCCTGCTCGGAGCCCCCAGCTCCACCACCACCACCAGCAGGTTGGTCCAGGTGAACACCGCACTGAGCGGGGAGGGACGGGGGGAGAGGTTGATAGGTTAAAATGGGTTTGAAAAAACAAAATGATAAAGCAATGCATAGCAGTAAGGACAGATGCAGAGAGAATAGATGGAGTCATCAGGACCAATTAGGCAAAAGCTATAAACCTGTCAGGATCAATTACTACAGTAACGTGTTGGCACGAAGAGACGCGTTAAACTTCCTGAGCATTTATGTGTGCAGCAGCCACATTTACATTTGAGCTCCACGCAAAGCTCGTCCACGTGTGTAAACATACATTAAGAAAATATATACGTTGAAACATAAATCACAAGTCTGAGAGCAAACGGCATCAAACAATGTGGCCATCTCGCAAATTCACCGCAGCTCCGGTCTCTTAAAACGTCTTTATTACTCTTGTGAAATGCACAGAGATCCATTTCAACTGGAGCGCCCACAGTGCCTTTCACACAGGTGGAGCGGCTCCGTACACCGAAGAGCAAACTATCCTTATTCAGCGAGAGCCGTTGCATCGGCTCACTCTGACTGTTCGACTGTGTACGCGGGGGGGGGGAAAGAGCCCCTCCCCCGTCCTGCGGCAGGAAGCCTCACCACTCGGCGATGCTCTTGTGCGATCGGATGACGGACGTCTCGATGTCCATGGGGTGGTAGCGCATGCCCCTCAGCTCCAGCGTCTCGTCCAGGGAGCCCACCACGTACAGCGCGTCGTGCCGCTCTGGAAAAACAGCCACGTTCTGCGCTGACGCTCTTTCGGAGCGGGCAGTGTGTGTGTGTGTGTGTGTGTGTGTGCGCGTGTGTGTGAGTGTGCACGTGTGCACGTGTGTGTGTGTGTGAGACAGTGTGTGTGTGTGTGTGTGTGTGTGAGTGTGTGTGTGTGTGTGTGTGTGCGCGTGTGTGTGTGTGTGTGTGAGAGTGTGCGTGCGTGTGTGTGTGTGTGTGTGTGTGTGACAGTGTGTATGTGCGAGTGTGTGTGTGTGTGACAGTGTGTGTGTGCACGTGTGTGTGTGTGTGAGAGTGTGTGTGTGTGTGACAGTGTGTGTGTGCGCGCGCGTGTGTGTGTGACAGTGTGTGTGCGTGTGTGTGTGACAGTGTGTGTGTGTGTGCGCGCACGTGTGTGTGTGTGTGTGACAGTGTGTGTGTGTGTGTGTGTGTGTGACAGTGTGTGTGACAGTGTGTGTGTGAGTGTGTGAGTGTGCACGTGTGTGTGTGTGAGACAGTGTGTGTGTGTGTGTGAGTGTGTGTGTGTGTGTGTGTGTGTGACAGTGTGTGTGTGCGCGTGAGAGTGTGTGACAGTGTGTGTGTGCGCGCGCGCGTGTGTGTGTGTGTGACTGTGTGTGCGCGCGTGTGTGTGTGTGTGACAGTGTGTGTGTGCGTGTGTGTGACAGTGTGTGTGTGTGTGTGTGTGTGACAGTGTGTGTGTGCGCGCACGTGTGTGTGTGTATGTGTGTGTGTGACAGTGTGTGTGCGCGCGCGTGTGTGTGTGACAGTGTGTGTGTGTGACTGTGTGTGTGTGCGCACGCATGTGTGTGTGTGTGACAGTGTGTGTGCGCGCGCGCGTGTGTGAGAGTGTAGGTGTGTGTGTGCGTGTGTGTGAGTGTGTGTATATGCGTGTGTGTGTGTGTGCGTGTAGGTGCACGAGAGTGTGTTAGTGTGTCAGTATGAGTGTGCATCTGTATCTGTGAGAGTGTGCATGTGTATGCATGTTTGCCTGTGTATGTGCGAGTGAGTACGTGTACATCGGGAGCAGAGCCCGGTGCCCTACAGCAGGTGGGGGTAATTAAGGGGGGGGGGGGTCCTCCCTCACCTCCGCAGGCGTCCGTCAGCTCCGTGCGCCGCAGGAAGCCCAGGTACCCGGTGCGCGCCCACACCGTCTGCGTGTCCCCGAAGCTCAGCTTGGTGCTGAAGTGGTCCGCGTGCAGCGCCTCCTCCCCGTACACCGTGTATACCCCGACGCATTGTGGGGGCTGCTCACCCAGACCTGACCACCCAGGGAACACCGCCTCGTTAGCCTCGTTAGCACGCGCCCGCGCCCGTTTTCCCCCCTAAACGCAGGCCGGCCCGCGGGAGGGGGCCGCGTGTCTGCCCGAGCCCGTGGGCGTGGCCTGCGGGCGACTCACCTCTCCCAGGTGCGAATCTCCCAGGGGTCCCTTAGTCTCCGTGTTTGCTATGATCACCTTCACCCCAGGCAGGATCTGAGTGACAATCGCACAAATGCATCGGGTTTACTTTCGAGGCACGGTCTCAAGGATTGCGCACTAATTTGCACGCCGTTTCCAAAATGGCAGCAGATACTATACTGGGCGTCTGTTATATGCACCCCCTGGGACCTCACCTTTCCAGATTCCATCAGCGGGAGGCTGTGGGGCGACCCTCTCTCCACCAGACGTACCCTGAAACGCAGAGACAAACCCCGCGATCCGTCATGGTCGAGTCCCCCCCACGCTTCTCCTCCACCTCTACCCCTGTGCTAAGCCGCGGGTGGGATGAATATCCAAACTGCCGTTTTTTTCCATTGGCTTTAAAAAAAATTTTAATTAAATAAAAATCCTATTAAAATTCCAGTAACCGTGGGAGACGCACCTGTCATGGCGCAGTGCTCGCATGTCCAGGTAGACGGTGGTGGGGTCCGGACCAGAGGTACCCTGGACAGAGGGGACAAACGAGGACCGTCGGCTCAAGTGGCAGTCGGGGGCGTCGAACAGGCACTATCATTCCCACATGAAGCGGGATGACGGATTTCCCACGATGCCACGGGCGTATTAAAGTGTCAGTGCGCTTTAACGGCAGCCCCGCGTGCGCTGCGTTACAAAGCCCCTGCCCGCAAGCAGCCTGCAGCCCGCTCCTCCAGCAGCATGCGTGTCCGCGCCTTCACTTTAATGCCCGAAGCCTGAGCGCGCAAAGAAATTCACCTGAGAGCACAGGTCCCCTCAGCGTGCTCCATCCCGCTCTTCTCTCCTCGCACTCAAAACCCGCGCTCGGTTTCGCCCGCTCACGCTCAGATTTGCTCCGCCTGCTCGCAGATCTTTTTTTACAATCGCGCTCAAATCTACGTCCTCTCACTCACATTTTTTTTTTCAGCAGCAACAGCGCTGCCAGAAGTCCAGCCGATAGGAATTAGCTGGAAATGCACTTGCTTGAGTCAACTGGCCAACTTGTTTGCTCAAATCCAATCTTTACTGTGTCAGTAAGTTTGTTAAGAAGTTAGAACTAGCTGGGCAGAAGATACAGAGAATGGCTAGCAAGCTTGTTGAGACTATTCCAAGGGATGTGCAATGTCAGGTTAGCTAATCTCTCAGCTCTCACTCCCTATATGGTCACAGACCATGTCGGTTGTGAGAAGGTTTGCCAGCCACCACCCTGTGTTCCAGCTTAGCTGGCTAACGACAGCTAGCTTAAATTAAGTTGCCACACTGATTATTTTTTAGGTTTATGAGTGATAATATTAATTTTGTAGCCAATAATGTGGGTTGGCCATTGCGCCTTAAAGTGACGTCATCGTGTCAGTCTAGTCAGTTTCTGTTGCAGTGCATCAGTTCAGTTTGAAAATCTGATGTGAGTCGCCAGATACAAAGGAAAACCCAACAGCCAATCAATCCAAGAGTTGGACTCAAATGACAGGGTTATGAATAACATGTTTGGGACTACACTGTAGTGCAACAGAGGAAGCCATGTCATTTTGAAACCAGCCTAAGAGTGCCTATACTAAAAAGTACTTGGCCATTACATTTAACAGTGGACTGTAGCTGTATGCTATTGTGCTGGGTTCGTATGAGCCAAATGCTGTATATAAAAGGGCTCTCGTGAGAAGTTACCCCACCCCATGGGCAGCACACAGGGAGGCTGGGATAATAACACGCTGGAATGAGCACTACCTACACTTCTCTCCAGATGTAGCTATGCTTTTATCAGCTGATAGGGCCTTCAGAACAGCAGTCAGACCCATTTCATACCCTGAAGCGTCTAGTTAATTTCCCAAAGAGCACCGACTCTGTCCAAGGCCACAGACTGTCCAAAGACCACTGACTGTCCAAATGCCACTGACTGTCCAAAGGCCACTGACTGTCCAAAGGCCACTGACTGTCCAAAGGCCACTGACTGTCCAAATACCACTGACTGTCCAAAGCCCACTGACTGTCCAAAGGCCACTGACTGTCCAAAGACCACTGACTGTCCAAAGGCCACTGACTGTCCAAAGGCCACTGACTGTCCAAATACCACTGACTGTCCTAAGACCACTGACTGTCCAAAGACCACTGACTGTCCAAATACCACTGACTGCCCACAGAGCACTGACTTTGTCAGTCCAGGGAGGGACAGTATCTCATAATGGTTCAGCAGTGAGGACAACTTCAAACAGGCCAAACAGAACATACTGAATGTACTGTATGAGCACATCATGGCAAGAATAAGAGTCAGGTATACAACAGGATTTACAGCATGGGCATCCTCTTACAGAATACATCAAACTACTGCCAACACAATTCATATTATGAGGCCAAATGACAGAATTTATCATGCAGTATTAGTAAGAGCATAAGAGGACTTTCAGCCTCTCTGAAGTGCACTGCAGTGCTCAGTCATCTGTAATTATGCTGAAAATATGAAGCATTTTACCCCATTAAATAACTAGAAGATAAAAAAATATATAATCTATTGTACACTGTGACTGTACCTAACCAGAACAATGAACTGTGATTGGCACCCTGAATAGCTTTTTGAGTCAGCTTTCGGATCAGCCCCACTGCAAACTGAGTATATGATTCAAACAGCAGTCATACTAAGAGTGTTAATAAGAGCCATTGCATTAACAAAAACTTAATACAAGCCATTACATTAACACTGCTAATTATGCTACTAAATAAGCAACGAATAAGTACATAAATGCACACAGCACATGGACAGACACAACACACACCCCCACACCCATATAGACTGACATTTGCCCCCCCCCCCCCCCCCCCCCCATCAGAAGCCCCAGCAGTCCCCCTTCTCTATTCCTTCCTGCTCATCAGTCACTCCAAGGCATCACACTGTCACCATGGTTACCTGCTCAGCCAGCTTCCCCAGCCTGTTGGGCTGACGAGGGGACACAGGCCAGGGGTGGGGGAGGTGGGGGTCAGTACAGAGGGAGAGACACACAGACAGGGTCAAACAGTGAATTGAAGACATAGGGGGATAGTTGGGGGAGGGGTGCGGGGGAAACACAGATAATAAGACAGAAGTGACAGAAGTTGAGAAAGGGGTGAAAGTGAAGACAGAAGAGAAGTGCAAAGATTTTGCGAAAGAGAAGCGCTTGACTTCAGTCCCTCTCTTACACACAAGTGAAAACTCAGCCATAAATGTGGTGTTAAACTTCAATGGACCTTCTAACTAGTGATTAATAAAATAACAGATCAACTCCAGGAGGACCCTGCAACACGGTTTCCTGGTATGCTTGAATGCTTGGATTTTGGTATAAAACAATTAAAATTGAGTTGCCTGAATATGATGCCTTGCATTCACCCTTTCCAGAACATTACTGCCGTTCTGAAGTGCATGCAAGTTAACACGAGCTTCATTAAGTTTGCATCTCAGAGCCTTCGCATTAGGATGGAAACACAACTCAAAAGCTCACAAAAAGAAACGAGTCACCTCAGTAAATATAAGCTACCCATTCATCTCCACCTGTACACCCTTTATCCCTCTTCCGTTTGGGAACGTTCCCCTGCGGCCTTCCTCCACCCCCCCCCCCCCCCCGTTGCTCCCTCACCTGCAGGCACACGGCCACGTTGACCCTGCAGCCG
>NC_049215.1:6505000-6537500 GCF_013347855.1 Anguilla anguilla | reverse complement strand
TAGATTAGAGTACTTGCTAAATGCTGTTTCATATATTCAGGATGTGTATTCTGGTTTTTTGTTAGCATAGCTGGCTTGCAGTAGTCCTTCTGCAAATACGCATATACACTCTTGCCTGGGAGTGTTGTTCTAGAAATGTTGCTCATGCAACATACAAGGTGAGTCCACTTAAGTCGCTCTGGACAACAGCATCTGCTAAATTAATGTAATGTAATAATAATATAAGGGGTGACATACAGCAGAACTGTTCCATGCATATCCTTGGGTGAGTGAGTGAATTGGGATGAGTCTGCACCTTATGTGCCCGTCACTTTGGGTGAGTGGGTGAATTGGGATGAGTCGGTACCTTATGTGCCTGTCCCGTTGGGTGAGTGGGTGAAATGGGATGAGTCGGTACCTTATGTGCCTGTCCCGTTGGGTGAGTGGGTGAAATGGGATGAGTCTGTACCTTACGTGCCTGGTCATTGTCCTCCAGTTGAGTCACGTCTCTCCCACAAGCCTGAGCGATTCTCTTCCCAGCCACCAGGTTGCCCACTATCATTGAAGCGGGACCCACCTCTGTCCCAACACAAGACTCTCATATGAGCACTACATTCACACCTGGGGCCTGTATCACAAAGCAGGATCACAGAGCTAGCAGGATAACTGTGCTGCGTAAAACCCGGAACCCTCCCAAATGTGGAACATGGACTGAAGTAAGAAGAGCAGTTCCTGGATTTAGTCAGTGCAGTTAAAATCAGAATCCTGCATCGTGATACAGGACCCTGATCAGGGAGATCGGTCAGGTCAAAAGCAGCAAACGACATGTGCTGGCGCAGTGCGGAAAAGTCCTAACTCCGCCTCTTTTCCCACACGGTGCGAATCGGAGAGCGCTGAAACAAGCCACGTCCACCCCCCCCCCCCCCCCCCCCCCCGGCGTACCTGGCTGTTTCTGCCTGGGCTTGGGCAGGTTGGTGACGCAGGTGTGGGGGCACATGAGCACGTTGCAGGGGTGCAGCGCCCCCTCCAGGAAGTGCTGCTTGGTCTCGGAGATGTGGATGCCGCCCAGGGGGGCCTTGGGCAGCGTGTTGGCAGGAACCAGGGCCAAGCAGTATACCCCGACCTGGTGGGATGCATGTCTATGGCCTGCAGGACGGGGGGGACAAGAACAGGGCGATACAGGCCAACATGGAGCCATGCAATACACCATGGATGCATATTTCTAATATTACACTCGTGGAGCTATTTCTGTAAAATGTTTTCTGTAAAATCAAAAACCAAATTTGGTAGAATACTGCCACTGACTCTACAGGTCTCATTTATTTCAGTGTAATCAGGGAATCATGTCAGTGTGTGTGTGCGTGTGAGTGTGTGTGTGTGTGGAGTGTGTGTGTGAGTGTGTGTGTGTGTGCGTGTGTGTGCGTGTGTGTGATGTGTGTGTGTGTGATGTGTGTGTGCGTGTGTGTGATGTGTGCGTGTGTGTGTGTGTGTGTGTGGTGTGTGTGCTGTGTGTGAGTGTGCATGCTTGTATTTGTATTTACGTGGCTCTGCCGTAAATACAACGTCGGCGTATGTCTCCGCCCGCTGACCCCCATCAGCCCGTCCATCTTCCCCACAACAAACACCAAGTTGTCCTGAAACGAGGCACACGACCGGGCCAATCAGCGCTGTCTCAATACAAACAGCCAATCAGCGCTGTCTCAATACAAAGTTCCCCTGGAACTCATTAAGCATTCACAAATAAATCTAGACTCTGAATTGAATATAGACTTTAAAAAAAAAAACTAGTTTTTGCATATCTGTGTAGATAAGAGTGAGAATAAAACTGAAAATAACACTGGATGCTTTCTAAAAATACGGAAAAGACAATATTCTCAATAGGTATAAACCTTCATATTATTTCAATCATACACAGACAGACTCAAACATTACTTGAGTTAGTGTGCTGCTGTCCTTTCCCGTATTTGCTGCTAGGGCATTTTAGCTAGGATTCAGCACCCAGCATTTTAGGTATAACTGATGAGCATGTTAAGCACCATTTTCCCCTCTTAAAGAGCCCCTCTTTAAAAGTCGCCATGATTCCACTCACCCGGCCCCACGAATCCCAGCAGCGAGGTGCGGGTGAAGGGCCTGTCGCCGATCGGGACCCCCGACGACGTCACCGGGACGGTCTACAAGACAGGGACTCCCGTTACACGCTGAGAGAGACCGGAAGGCAGCTACCTCAGGACGCCTAGCACCTCCCCCTCTTCGCACCTGCGCTTCCAGAACACGTCTCCTGTCTGGTTCTGGCCCCACGATGGTGGAATGACCTCCCTGTGGAGGTCAGAACAGCTGAGACTGTGACCCATTTCAAACGACGACTGAAGACCCACCTCTTCAGGCTGCACCTCTCCCCATCCCTCCCTTCCCCCTGTAAATGACTAAACTTAGGGTTGTAACTAGGCAGCTGTTTCATAGGTGACTTAGGCGCATCAACTGTCTTAACGACTACTTGTATTTTTATTTATTTTTATTTTTCCATAGATTGCGTGTTGCCGTTCTCGTTGTTAGTGTTAATCAGTTTAACCATCAGGGTCCAAGTTGAACTATGCGGTTGTTCCCTGTACTTGGACCGGTACTTCTCTCTAGGGGTTTCGTCATACTTGTTCCTGGTTATGGTTATACACTTTGTTGTACGTCGCTCTGGATAAGAGCGTCTGCCAAATGCCTGTAATGTAATGTAATGTAATGTAACTCAGAACGGGGTCGGTCATAATCAGGCTATAAAGATCACCGAGCAAAGATCTGACCCGAGCGCGCAGTTACGGGCCGATTCAGCGTGTTACTGGGGCAGTTTCCGTTCATTTTAATGATAACGGCAAACGATTTTGCAAAAGGAAAAATGCAACATATATTTCCTTATAGCGTAGTTTTATTTATGTATCACGATTTAACATGCGCCAGATTCGTTTTAAATGGGCATGGAATTCGTATATCATCATGTGGCTTTGTAATAGTGACGATATGTATTTGAAATTGTAACGCACATAATGTCTAAAGACTCGCAAAACAGGCAAATCAGTGCCCATTAAATGTGCAGCCCAAACAAGGAATTTCGAAACTGAAGAATGTAATTCATGGTTATATTTTCAACAGATTGTTTTTTTCATAATATAGGCTATTATAATTTCGGCACAAAGCCTATTTTACAACAGCAACCTATTGTGTAGCTATCTTACTTTGTCCAATTGCATATTTTGAAATTAAATAGCTAACGTTAGCCTAATGTGGTACACAGGTGTTAGAATTAAGGCATACAGCAGATCAATAGTCTATCCATTCGATGATTTATTATCTCCTATAAACTAGCTGCAAAATTGCAACCAGTTAAACGGCGAGTGCTCAGATGAGGTAACACATGTTAATCATAAAACATGCGAATGGATAATCATCAATTCAAAAGTTTTATTAGAGTTTGGATCTGTAGTTGTGTTCATGTATGAACTCTGTAAGATAGGCTACGTTTCGTTTTCTCCGGAGATTGAAAGATTGTGTTTGTCATCGGTGAATTTTAAGGTGTGTTTAAGGTGTGTTTGCAGGTGTATTAAGATGAGTTTCGTTCCGCAGGTGAGAGTGAAAGAATTCTGTTGCTTTGCTAAATCGAAACTTAATGATTGGTGGTGGGTGGAGATCGCCCTTATAAAACGTGCAAAAATCGGTAGCTCACGGTCTTTTCTGGGAGGTTCGTGATGAACATGAATGCATTCACACATAGACCCTGCGAAGAATTTGGAGGTAGGATTAATTTGCTATAGCCTACTTGATGAGCTACTGTCACGAGTACTTACTTTGCCTATTTGATAGCTTTATTAAGTTTAATTTTGTGTTAGACTATACATTTTGTATTTATATTTGCACATAGGCTAAGTCGCGAGGGATACGGCCTATACATTATAAATGTTCCATCTATTGATTTACTGAATCATTCTAACTGTAGTTTCTTTCAGTAGGATCTCATCTAGAAGAATGAGTTTTTCTGAGAGACAAAGGAGAAGACGGCAGTAAGTTGACGTAAAGGAACAGCAGGCTGTTGAACAAATGCGTCAACATGTCGTGTGTTATGAGTTTAGATAAAAATTATGTGGTCTCTTCTAATTTGAAAATCTGTCGCGATCCCTCCAGATCTGAGTTTTTGGGTTCTAGTTCAGAGGTTGTACAGTGCCTAACCGCAGAAAAAAACTCAACATAGTGGTGTCCATATTCTTGTTAGGTCTATTAAAATAGTTTAAAATACTTTGGTCATTTTTGGTAATTCTGAAGACGTTGCTTGGGCAAACGTATACCTTTATATTTTGTGCCTCCTGTTTTCATTTTAAATAATGAGGATGAATCTGGATGTGCTGAACGCATTGTAGTAGCACACACACACACAAACACAACACGCGCAGTAGCCACATTATCAGGTTATTACACCTGCTCGTTAACGCAGATAACCTTAGAATAGATGATCTAAGCGGGTGGATTGCAGTGCCTTCCAGTTGGAGACAAGCACGGGATTTTATCATGGATGGGAGGGGACAGGCGGTGAAGTCTAGGAAGTGACCATAGACATACGTCAGTACTGGGAAACAGACTCTACTGCGCATGACGGAATAAAAAAACGCTTGCTGCCCATTGGATTCAATGTATAAATCCAAGGTGATTTAACAACCAAAGAAAACCTAATCGGTCAATTTTTGGGCTCATTAATTTCATTATGTGCAGCAGTTTCTGAAACAATGGTTGTTTTGGTCCGGAGGGTCTTAGTAAGATATGTATTAAAATGTGCATATTTTATTATATAATGTATATTCAATCTGCTTTTCACGTGAAAACGTAACGGTTGCCAGTCAAGTTTCAAAATACCATCGGGGATGTTTTATTTTGCCTTCAAAAGTCGGATATTCCCATTCACTTTAATGGGGAGCACAATGTTTTTTCCCTCAACAACTTAGACATGGGCAGTACAAGCTTACTTTTGGGGCTTGACAGCTTAGGTTGGCTGGGGCGTGCACTTTTCTAGTTAAATATGCATGTATGTGGGTGACGCCCTTAGACACGCATATTTAATTAGACTGGCTGGCACGCCTCTGACTCAGCTTATGCCATGCTCTGCAATTCGACGGGACCTGTTATCTCACTGCCCCCAAAAGTTGCAATGTCGCTGGGCACACAAACTAGCTGATAAATAACTATCTACAGTGTCCACAGGCAGCTTGTGAGAAGGGCGTCTAACTGATCTGGCGTAATTTGGTGTGAAGATGCATCTCTTCAGCCTGTACCTGGACTAATTATCACTACTCTGCAGGACACTCCCAATCTATAGGATCGCCCTTATCATTTGTATCTTTCTAATTTGTTTTCTGTTGCACATTCATGTTACACTTGTACCTCCATCCAGCACTTGTATTACACTTGTATTGTTATCTTGATGTTGTAGCTCGTTGTCATGCCTCCTGGTTTGACCATAACTTTCTGACCTAGCCTATCCTTACTGTGTGAACTGGACTTAATGAGTTCATGGCTATGAATAACTGTTACATAATGAGTATTGTACCTTATCGGACCTGTGTTTTGTAGTTGTTCCAATGACCTTCAGTGTGCACTTATTGTATGTCGCTTTGGATAAAAGCGTCAACCAAATAAATGTAATGTAGGCCTATTGTAATTTTAATTTGAGCCTAACATTCAGGCAATGAGCTACTTCCTCCAAATTTCTGATTTAGGGTTCAGTGATGCAGCTAAACTGGAACAAATTGTCAAAAGCATTCATGCAAATGAGTAGATAATCAGGACAAGCATTTTCTGCTATGTTAGGTTCAAATCTCCAGCTATCTCTTTTCAGTAGGCCATAGGCATTAGTGTAGGGGAGATTGGGCGGGGAAATAACTAACATAGCCCATATTACACTGGGCTGGGTCTCGGTACCCAAAACTCCACTGCTACCTTCATCTTACGTTTAAAACCTTGAAGACAAAATTTTTACTCTGAATTTGACATTGAGATACCGATCATGAAATCAAAAACATTTTTGGAAAAATCTGATGAAACCAAATACATTGTAGCCACGAAAGCCAATGTGATTGTGTGACTGGTGACAGGTGACAAAGGTTCATAACTTTATTTTCCACTGAAATTGAAATTGAGACAGATCTTGAAAGCCAAAACTATCAAAACTATGCAATCTGTTAGTCACTAAAAGACTGTTTACGATTAGCCAACATACATTTGGATTCCTTGACATACACACAGAATAGGCCTACAGCATCAAAAAATTACTTCCGGTAAAAAGAAAAAATCCCTTGTGTACAGCCCAAACAGGCTTTTATTTGGCAATATCTCCCAAATTATTTATTGAAATCTCTCGGCGTTCATCGGAGACAAAGAGAGGGTAATTCTGAGTGTTTGAAATACGACACTTAAGCTCTGATGCAACCACCTAAAAATCTGTATTAGATTTGTCCCGCTCTCCCCTACTAACATAAAAGCAGTAAAACAAGCAGCAAACAACCAGTGTTGCAGCCAAGGCATGTACAGTCAATAACACACTCTGGTATTAAGGATTGGGACTGGGAATAAGGTGACACAATGACATACTTTGATTGACAGCGCCCTCATTGTGGATGAAGAAATGCATCCATCCATCCACCATCTACACCTGCCTATCCTGGTCAGGGTCATGGGGGGGGCTGGAGCCTATCCCAGCATTGGGCGAGAGGCAGGAAATAATGAAATACAGAATTAAATAAATAAGGAAATAAATATATACAGAAATAAATGAATCAAGAAATAAATAAACATGTAAATAAATATGGAAATACATGCAGATTTTATATATTAATTTATTTCCGTGGAGACTCATTTATTTTTTAGATTTTATTGCATTTATATTTGTTATTTGTTCATTTATTTTTAATTTGTATCGGTCATTTTTCATTTGTCTTCCATCCAAAAGAGCTTGCTGCCCATTGAAGAAAACCAAGGGGATTTAACAACCAAAGAAACCTCAAAACCCAAGTTTTTTTTAAAATCATAAATTCCATTAGCTATGTGTTTACTGTTTGTGAACAATTGTTCTTTTGCTACAGAAGTTTTGGGAAATATTTATTAAAATGTACATTTTCACAACCTGCTTTTATATACTATATACAATATATATATATATATATATATATGTGTGTGTGTGTGTGTGTATGTACATATATATATATATATATATATAGCTGTAAATCACAACATAAATTCTGTATTTCACTATAAATCAGCTCATGAAACTCACGTTTGCATCTTTTCGTCAATATAGGGGTCTAAGATATCTAAGTGTTCGAAAACCAATCCAAAACCTCTTCAAAAATGAATAAAATGTTTTTTGTCCATTCTAAAGCATATACTGTAATATTGATGGTTTAAGATTAAACATTGATATAACATTGAAAAATAATGCAAAAACATTTTGATAATCTGTGGTACACTTACCTAAATTGTAAAAATTCACATTTGGTATGGTTTTCTGTACTCTACAGTAAGTAATCTTTTGTTGTATGGGGATGGAATATATATGTAGGTACTGTAAGTTAGGTAAGTTCAAACTTTGTACATTGTATACATTTCATTCATTATCACATATTTTTTTCCCTAGAAATGCCTTTGGTGCGACATCTCCGCCGTTTATTGACTATTTAAAAAGATATTCTGCGCAGATATCCGGACGGAGGTCAAATCCTGAAGGTGTGGTTTTATTATTCATATACACCCCCCTTGCCCCCTAGGTGTGCCCTGCCCTGCCCCCCCCCCCCCCCACCCATGCATTGCGTGAATACAAATAATTGTGCATTTAACCTTGTTCATTTAATAATCGCATTGTCATGACAAGGAGGATTACTGTTGTGTCATAAACAGGAGCTGATACAGAATGCAGATGATGCCGGTGCTACAGAGGTAGTGTTCATCCATGATGACAGAGCCTATGGGACCCAGGCCCTTTGGGCTGAAGACCTGGAGAAATACCAGGGTATTGTATTGGCAAAAATGGTGTTATAACAGTATTATTACTTGAAAGGAATACTATGCAGTATTTTTTTTTAGCTTTGCTGTGGTCCTGTGTTTACAATCAAAGAAGTCTCCTCCTCTGTCTTCAGCCCCACCCACTCACTCCCGAGTACTGAGTTACTGACATGTGATTTCATTAGAAACTACTGGTAAATTTCTCCCTACAATTACTCGGACCAGACAGGAACCGGATCTTTCTCAAAAACTGGAACTCTGGCAACCCTAGCTGGATGGCTAGAGGTTCTGTTACTTACAGACCCAACAGAAAACAAGCTAACTACGTGTCACTTTTCATTCCCCTGGCAAACTTTAGCCGACCAATGAAAATCAAATCCAAGGTTAACTCTATGTCTTCAACAAGCCTTGTTAGATGTTTTTTTTTTTGCTTTGCTGGGTCTGGACTAATGCAGCGGTAAGCTAGCTAGCAACAAACACTCCAAAACCACAGGCTCTGTAGCCACACAAACCCCTCCCCAGCACCATGCCCATTTTAGAATAACAAATAAAAAGGTAAAGGTACACAAATTTGGCAAAAGTGAGATTGTCAGTGCATCACAAGGTTATTTTAGAATATTTTCTAGGTAAAAATCCTGCATATTCTTACCCATTCTCTAGGATCACACATACAGTGCCTTCGGAAATATTCAGACCCCTTCACTTTTTACACATTTTCTTACATTACAGCCTTATTATAAAACGAATTAAAAAACAGGTTTTTCTAAATTTTTGCAAATTTATTAAAAATAAAAAAACTGAAATATCACATTTACATTTTTGCTTTGTCATTATGGGGTATTATGTGTAGATTGATGAGAATAAAAATGAATTTAATCAATTTTAGAATAAGGCTGTACAGTAACATAAAATGTGGAAAAAATGAAGGTGTCTGAATACTTTCTGAAGGCACTGTACATATGAAAGGAGGTAGAAGCAGAGGCAATTTCTTTCTTTTTTGTTATGAACAACAGAAATATTTGAAGAGAACAAAGGATTCAGAGAGACCGAAGCCTCAGTTGATTTTTAAATTATAACTCCTCATTTAAAATTTCTTAAAGGAAACGCCATATGGACAGCAATGCATAGATATATTGCATTTCACTCTAAGGTCCACAAGGGGCACTTATATAATATCAGATATAATTATAGCGCAATTCTATACCAATCCTGTGCTGATCGTGCCAAATTGACATAAAATGTACAGTTCAATTGCAGTCCTATGGTGGGTTAAATGCCCGAATGCATGGTTGACACAATTAACCCATTCATGCAGTTTTTCCAATGTATTTTTAAAACCATTTTCAAATGAGTCATGTAAAAATTGCCTTTATGTTCACTAATTTAACAAGATACCATCATAACTGGTTAGCTAACTAACCTACTTTTAGCTAATATTAGCTGATGAACTACTACTGCTACTGTAACTATATAACAAAAGACAAACTATTAGTATAGCCCAGCCATAGCTGTCCAACCAGCAGAGGCAGTGCTTTTGTTTCATGTTATCCTATTCAGTCAAGAGCAGTCTAGATAATGATTTTGTAGTTCAGTAAACTGTGTTAGGACCGATTACACACCTGGGATCTAATTAGCATCAATCCTGCTTTTTATGTTTGTTGTTGAACAGGTCCTGCCCTCTACGCCTACAACAACGCAGAGTTCACCGAGGATGACTGGCGAGGCATACAGGCCACAGGGAGAAGCGTCAAGCGCAACGATCCAAACAAAGTGGGCCGGTTTGGGATCGGATTCAACTCCATCTATCACGTTACAGGTGATTTGCTAATTATCGTTGCATCTACCGTTTGAACAAATCCGACTTTCATTACGGTAAAATATCAGGCAGGGCTATAAGGTGCAGCTCTAGCCTGTCTGCCGCACTCTATTTTAGAGATTGGGGGGGAGGCGGGGGTTGGACAGCCGACTCTCGTTCCTCCAACTGACATTGACACAACGCATGGATTTTAATTTTTCCCCCCTTCATTTGGCACCCCCGCCGTTGTCACGTATGCCTTGAACTGACCATGAACAGCATGTTCCGTTTCCTTTTATTGATCATGTTTTGGAAATTGTTCAATTCTGAACAATTCTGAAGATTTTTTAAAAAATTGTGTAAATACATAAAAATCATGTTTATACTCTTCATTTCTAGATTTACCATGCATATTCAGTGGCAAATACCTTGGCATGCTGGACCCACAGGAGAAGATATTCGGAGAGCGAGAGGGAGGCATGCGCTGGTCTCTTGATGATGAGGAAGACAGGGACGCACTGCTGGTTTTGAGTGATCAGCTCCAGCCGTTTAGAGATGCGCTGGTACATGTCAGTGACCAAACCTGGGAAGATGCTGTTAGTGAAGACAAAAAGTTCAGCGGAACCCTCTTCCGGTTTTCTTTACGTAACGAGCCATCTGAGATTTCAGACAACTTGTACGATTCTGACAAAATGGTTCAGCTGTTTAACAGCTTCATTGCTGATGCAGACATGAGCCTTCTTTTCCTGAGAAATGTTTCATCGGTCTCCTTGATTCACATCAGTACAAATGGCTCAGTCAATGTCAGGCATAAGGTGTCAGCATCAAGCCCTGCAGTTAATGAATCCTTTCATCCAAGAGAAATGCCGTCTGTAGAGGGGTTCACACATTTTAAAAACGTATCCTCCTACTGTCCAAGCAAAGGCAAAACAGAAGTCCAGTGGCTTGTAACAATGTGCTGTATGAAAGAAGGACACGTGCCAGAGCTTGATTCGCTAGCCGGGAAACTAAGCTTTCGACCCCAAGTTGACCTGGCATTTCCGTTAGATCAGGAGCGGTCTCTGACTGATGGAAGACTGAGCTGCTTTCTGCCCCTTCCCAACAACGAACCAAACTGCACTGGACTCCCCGTTCATGTTAACGCCTGTTTTGGCCTCACGGACAACAGGAGGCACATCAAATGGCAGGAGGAGGACCAGAAATTCGATGAAGCGGCCGTCTGGAACGAGTTGCTCATTAAGGAACTTCTCCCTCGTGCATACCAAATGATCATTCTGGATGCCGTTCGCTTTTCGCGAAGCTCTGACTTTCCTTCCTCCTCCGCGTACCATCTTTGGCCTGACCTCGACCAGATGAAACACAAGAAGCGATGGCACAGTGTCGCTGCGGGAATGCTGCGGCAGCTTCTCCTGTCGAATGAATCCGTCTTTTCTCTGGCTGGGGATGCACAAAAATGGGTGACGTTGTCAGAAGCTGTGTTCTTAGCTGATTACAGCATGGAGCCTCAAATGAAGAATGCCGTGTCGGGTGTTCTGATCGCCCTGGGAGAAAAGTTGGTGTCCATTCCCAGTCATATATCAAGAGACATCCAGGCTGCTGTTGAAAATCCCAAAACCTTAACAAGAGCAACCCCTGCTTTTGTTCGAAATGTCTTCCGCAAAAATGGAAATGCTGGTCTCTCCAGAGAGGACAAGCTCTTTATTTTGGAATATGTACTGAGCGATGGGAAATACCATGAGCTCTGGGGGCTGCAGCTTCTACCTCTTAGCAATGGGACTTTCAAGACATTCTCAAATGAAGATCACAATCTGGCCTTCATTGACAATAAGCAGTTCCCACGGTAAGACATCAACTCAATCTGCAAAGACATTGCCACAACTACCTGGTGTATTTTATGTTACTACAGAAAACAACAAATGTTCTCGCCCTTTATTTCCAAGTTGGATGCAGGATGCATAAATAAAAGCACTACTGAAATATGTTGCATTATCTTTTGGAGAGGAAATTAATAAAGGTTTTATTTATTCATTTTCTTTATTTATACCAACCTACCAAGCAAGATTTCACTAATAGAATTGCATTTGTATTTTTGTCATGCATTTAAACTAAATTGAAGTAAAATTGCACATGATGTGTTTAAAAACATATTCTGGCTTTCCTATGTTAAAACACTATCGTTTTTAAAGACTTTTCTAATAAATATTTTACAATTAGAATTTATGTTGTCATGTTTTCCTGCAGTGAGTTGCTGCCTGGCTGGAAGGATGTATTCTTGCCCCGAGATCTCCGAAGTAACACTCTGCTCCACCTGGAGAAACTGGCAGAAACAAGTAAGAGAAAGCATTGTTTTTGTCAAGTCACTTATAACTACATTTTTAAAATAAAGTGGCCCATATTACTGGAGTAAACGAACAAAGACACAGTTGGGCAATGTTGCTACAATGTTTTATAGTGAAGTAAAGACAAATAATGGCAGTAGCTCTAATTTTAGTTCAAGGATTGTATTTAGATGTTCTTTTAGTTCTGAGTGAAACTGAGAGGAAGAGATACTGCATTTAGGAGTGTGAATTTGCACAAAGCCGAAGTGCAGCAGTATTTCAATTATCTTAACCTGCTTTTATAAAAGGTGGATTTAGTGGTTTAGTAGTTTAACAAGTCTGTACTAGAACTCTCAGCACATATCAGCTGAAGTGGAGAGGAGAGGAATTAAGTCACTTAAACTGAAGGATGCTTAGTTAGCTATGTTGTAAATTTTGGAAGAACTACTGTTTGAAAAAAGTGCTACAGGATCTTTAATGACCACAGCGAGTCAGGACGTTGGTTTAATGTTGAATTAAAAAGAAAAATTAGACGTTGTCCCCCATATCTTCATTTTCATAGAAGGAAATCTAGATAGCTTACTGTTAACACTGGTAGTAAACATTGTGTCAATCATATAAGCTTTGTTATTTTCCATATTATACTTGCATATGGTTATGTACATTGAAAATGTAAGGAGGAAAAATGTAAGGAGGTTAAGTATGTTATCATAATAACATATTTAAAGGGTAAATATACCCAAAAATCTTTTTTTACACATACAGACAGCACCACCCCGCCACTAGGTGGTGCATTTCATAGCTTGTGATTTCACAGCTATTTTCTATATGCCATTAAAATTTTCAATTGACATGTTCTGATATATCACCTAGATATCAGACTATGGCTGAAAAACGTTTTGTTTTCTTATTGGTTAAATATTATCGGTTTGCTTGAAAATGGAGATAAGAAACTCATTAAAAGTAAGGTATAGAATGTTGGAAACAGTCAAATTAAGCTCTTGTGGCAGCATAGTTTCAGTTTACAATAGTTTAAAAGTAAATGGCTAAACATTTATTTTTCTACATTATCTTGCAGGCACATACAATAAAATTATCAACATGAATTCAAGAATTGTGGCAAAATTAGCCATAAAAAGTCTTCCTAAAGACTGGCAGAAGACAAAAGGTCATGTCACTTGGCAGATGGGAAATGGTCAACACCCTCCTATGCAGTGGCTCAGTGATTTCTGGAAATTTCTCAGAACGAATTGGACCGAGTTAAGCAGCTTTGTTGGCATGCCATTAGTCCCTCTTAAACCTCTTCTGGATTCCACCAGTTCTGTCATTTTAGCAAAGCTACAACTGAACACAACACTGATGTTTCAGAAAAGCAGACAGAACAGCTTATCAGATCAAATTGCAAAGGTGGTGGGAAAAGTTGGTGGTACCATCATAAAGAGGGACACTTTTCTGGATCATACGGATCTTGAGACCTATGTGCTAACTCCCTCCCCAAGGAACATTCTACATCTATTCCTCAACTTAGAGAAGCATCAGGTTATCCATGGAATTGAGTCAGCTTCAGCCGCAGAAAAGGAAGAATTGAAATCATACCTCTCTTCACTGGATTCTCTCTCATTAGCAGAGAAAGGTCTTCTCTCAGAGTTGCCCTTCTTCCGTTCAATGGCTTCTCTAAAACTCAATCCTGGAGAATACATTTCTGTTAAGTCAAAGCAGGCAGTTCTCCTGAATACGACTCCGCCCTTCCCAGAAAACCTTCTCATGACTGATGTAGTTGCTCAGTGTGCAAATGAAGCAGACCGTAGGCTCCTTACGTTGCTCAACATTGATGTCATTAATGCAGCTCAGGCAGCCACACTTTTGGTCAAAGGAATTGAGAAGAGACTGTACAAAAGTCAAGAGGTAGACAAAATAATGACCTGGATATTACAAAATGGTAGAATCCTCTTTTCTCAGGACCGGACATTGCACACAAAATGTCAGGATTTGAGCTTCATTGAAATACAACCAAGTGATCACAAAAAAACTTCAAGTTTCTTTGACCCTGGCAACAAAACATTCAGAGCTCTGTTTGAGCCAGATTTCTTTCCTCCCATGGTCTTCACAAGTACTTCCCAGATGCTAGACAGTTTAAGATGTCTTGGGATGCAGACAGATGAAAATAACATCACTGCTAAGGATGCCCTTCATGTGGCTAAGCACATTGAAATGTTGCAGGTCCATTCTCTGAAACAGGCTTCAACAAAAGCGGATGCGCTGATGAAACTTTTTAATGATACTCAAGTGCTTTCAAAGTTCTCAGTACAACAGCTTAGTGAGCTAGTGAGAACCCAGTGGGTTCTTTGCAAAATTCCAGATGTTCTGAATGGACACCAAAATGTAAACGAAAAGATGAGCGTGTTCAAGCCAGAGGAGATACGACACTCAAAGTACTTCAATATTGTGGGTCATGTCATGCCTCTTACTGAAAAACTAAATGAGGAAGTTAGTGAAAAGTTTGGTCTGCTAAGCTCACCTCCTCCTGCAAAGGTGTTTGAGAATCTTTCTGCTCTTAAAGCAAGCATACCTGAAATGGCCAATCCAGATATCAATGTGCATTTCAAAGGGAAGCTGCACAGCATTTACACATTCATGCAAAATAACATAAATCACTTCAAAGGCACAGTGGATAAGAAAAATGCACCTTGGCTCTGGATTCACAGTCATTTTGTGCCTCCTTGTGACGTAGTTTTAAGCTATCCGCCAGGGTTAGATCTCAGCTCCTATATTGAAAGGGTGCCAGAAGAATTCCTAGTGTACAAAGACTTGTTATCAGAGTTTGGAGTAAGAGCATCAGTGTCAGATGAAGAAGTTGAGGGGATACTGCATAGCATGAAACGAGAAATTGACAGAAAATTGCCATCTTATGGAAGTCCATCTGAACTCAAAGTAGCCATTGCCATTCTTAACTGGATGTGGAAAGAGAAGAAAAGCATTAAAGATAACCTCCCTGTGCCTGTCATGGCAGAAAATGGACAGTTTAACCTGCAGAAATTATCTTCCACAGTGTTTTGTGACATCTCCAGAGAAGGTTTGGAGGACCTCAGGGAAGACCAGGAGGAGTTCTATGTAATACATGGAGAGATGCCAAGAGCTACAGTTGACTGGTTGAAAATTCCAGCCCTCAGCACTCGAATCCTAAACCCAGAATTCGTTGGTATAGAGCAATGTGGCCAGACAGAACCCATAACCCTAAGGATCAAAAACATACTGAAAGAGTATGATGAGGAAAATGATCTCTTCAAAGAACTTATACAGAATGCAGAAGATGCTGGTGCAACCACATGTAAATTTATGCTCGATTTCAGAAGCCATAAAGATCCCCCTGATACTCTTATAGACCAAGACATGTCTCTGTGCCATGGTTCTTGTCTCTGGGCATACAATGATGAACTTTTCACAGAAGAAGACTGGGCAAACATTGTCAAAGTTGGATCTGCCTCCAAAGAAACAAAAGTAGAAAAAATTGGGAAGTTTGGGCTTGGTTTCAATTCTGTGTATCACGTGACTGATATTCCCTCAGTCCTCAGTGGTAAGAATCTCCTCATACTGGATCCAAATGTGACTCACCTGAAGAAGCATATACAAAGTAAAGCAAGTCCTGGGATCAAACTTAACTTATTCCAAGAACGTCTATTTCATAGGTTTCCTGGACAGTTCAAACCATATCAAGGGATATTTGACTGTGATTTATCAAGAGACAGTGCACACAAATTCTTCAATGGAACACTCATTAAATTGCCTTTCCGGACACACGAAGAAGCTCTGTCATCAGAGGTTAGTAAAAAGGTTTTTGAAGGAAAAACAATTGCTGCTTTTTCACAACATTTGACCCATAATTCAGAGGCAATTCTGCTGTTTCTGAGGAACATAAGCAAAGTGTCTCTTGAGATTCTACCTGAAAATTCTTGGACTCCCCCATGCGCTGAACAAGTAAACTCTCTGTTCAAAGTCTCCAGAAAAGTTGTGTGCACAATACCTGTCCCCGATGATACTCCTCTGAAAACAATGCAGGATGATTCAATAAAAGTTTTGTTGAAAATTGATGCAAAATTTGAACAGGTCATTGACTGTCTCTCAGCAAACATTATCGAAGTGACTAAAAAATACCAGGATGTATCTGATGTCAGCTATTGGCTTGTGCATTCATGCTTTGGAATGCAAACATCCTTGAACATGTTCCAGAAAGAAAATAAACAGAAGTTTCCTTTGCCAGTCGGGAGCATTGCTGTACCTCTTAAAAAAGAACCACAAGGGGGAAACTGGTTAGCTGAAAAGCATGATTCAGCTGGGCAGGTGTTTTGCTTCCTCCCACTCTCAATTTATTCTGGTCTTCCAGTTCACATAAATGGATTCTTTGCTGTGACGTCCAACAGAAAGGGCCTTTGGGATACTGGAGTGAAACATGAATGGAACAAGGCTTTGCTTCAAGATGCTGTCACAGGGTCATACATTTTCACACTTTCTGTGTTGAAAGAGATGTCAAAAAGAGGAGA
This sequence comes from Anguilla anguilla, assembly GCF_013347855.1. Taxonomy (NCBI): domain Eukaryota; kingdom Metazoa; phylum Chordata; class Actinopteri; order Anguilliformes; family Anguillidae; genus Anguilla; species Anguilla anguilla. The sequence continues at coordinate 6,520,845 of NC_049215.1, read as the reverse complement.
ACTCCAAGGGTACCACTACTACATGTTCTGGCCTGACAAAGAGAAAGTGAGCACATCTTTTCAATCTCTCACTGTTGCTTTTTACTCTGCCATTGCTCACAATGTTTCTGGCAAGGCTGTTGAACTCTTCAGTGATGGGAAAACCTGGTGCTCTATTGAGAAGGCAAGATTTTTACACCCAAAAATAGCACAGAACAAGGACGTGGGACAGATTGCAATGAAAGAGTTTCTGGCAAATCAACGGAAACCTTACCTCGCTGTTCCCCTTCCAGAGTGGGTGAGAAATAGCTTCAGCCAGACAGACTTGAACAGGATTATTTCGGCAAGGACACTGGACTGGGTTGAATTCTATGAAGAGATAGTATTCAACAACCTGAGTTCTATGGATCCTAAGAGCAGGAATGCTCTTGTGTTACATGCTATTGACATGAATGACAAAGCAGTCGATAACCTCCTCAAAAGTCACCCTTGCATTCCAGCCATTGGTTGTAAACAGCTTCAGTTCATTAGGAGCCTTGTGAACCCCTCAGGAAAAGTAGCCTGTCTGTATGATCCAGAAGAAGGACGCTTTCTTAAAGGAACCTCTGAGGATTTTTGCTGTCCAAAACGAATCCAGCGGTTGACAGAACTTGGAATGCTGAGCAATTTTCTCTCATTGGAGGACATCATAGAGAGAGCCGAAACCATTACCAGGATTTGGCAAAAAAACCAAAAAGAAGCATACAAACGCATTCGGCAAATCTTGGATCTAACTAGAGAACACTTAAGTGATGAGACTTCTCCTCATTGGAATTCACTGAGAAACATTGCCTTCATTCCTGCATGTCTCCCAAAAATCACTGGTCATGACAAAAATACTTGTACTGCACTTAAAAAGCCTGTTGAAGTGTACAGTTTCAGCTGTCAATATCTGGTAAACATGATGCAGACTACAGTGGACCAAGCAGTTCTGGGCACAGACTATGATTCAGTTCTCCGTAAATTGGGGGTTCTTGAAAATCCACCCCTTCTGATGGTCCTTCAGCAGCTAGAGCATGCACATCTACATTTCAGAGCACTGGATGAAGATATGCTTAACAAGATTGCTTTTGAATGCTATGGCTATTTAGATGAAATGACAAAGGAGCAGACACAGTCAGAGGCCATTTTTGAAAGCGCTAAATCATTTCCCTTTGTCCTAATTGAAGGCAAATTTGTGAATGTGAAATCTGTGGCAAAGAAAGTAGAATTTGAAGCTAAGCCATACCTCTATTGTCTTCCAAATCACTTCTCCAAATTCAAAAACCTTTGGCAATGTGTTGGCATGCAGAAGCATTTCACTTCAGAGCAGCTAGTGGGGGTTCTTCAGGAATTGAGTATTGAATATCAAAGCAGAGAGCTTTCTCATTGTGATCTTGACCTTTGTCTCAGAATTACAAAGAGATTGTATGAAGCAAAAGATCATGAACAAAAAGGCTGTCTCTTGCCTGATGAAAATGGTGTTTTACGTCTCTCCCACAAGCTCTTTTACAATGACAGCCCTTGGATGCCAGTCTCAGAAAATGCAATTTTGTGTCACAACTTAGTACCTCGGAGCATTGCACTTCACTTTGGCGTTCAAACAACAAGGCACCACACTCTGCAAAATCACCTTGTGGCAGGCTTTTCACCCTTTGTCAAAGAGTTTGGACAACATGAGGAACTGACAGTCCGTATTAAGAACATCATACAAGCTTATCCATCCAAGAAGGATATTCTGAAAGAGCTCATACAAAATGCTGATGATGCGCAGGCAACAGAGATCCACTTTGTTTGGGACAAAAGGAAGCACAGCACCATGAAAACCTTTGGTGAAAAATGGGATCCACTGCAAGGTCCAGCACTGTGTGTGTACAACAACAAGGTGTTTTCAGATGCTGATCTGGAGGGAATTCAACGACTAGGTGAAGGAGGAAAACATGAGGTGCAAGGAAAAACTGGAAAGTATGGACTGGGGTTTAATTCCGTTTACCATCTGACTGACTGTCCTTCAATTCTTACGGGAGACCAGTGGCTCTGCATATCTGACCCAAATCTGAAATATGTAGAAGGTGGAACCAAACTATCACCTGGTTGTATGTATTCATTGGGAAAGGAATTCAGAGACTCTTTCCCTGATGTGTATAACACGTTCCTGCCCTCAAATTTCAAACTTGAGGAAGGGACTATGTTTAGGTTACCACTAAGGACAGAAGAAATGGCTAAAATGTCAGAGATATCCAAGAACACTGTAAACTCTAGGGATATTGAAGAACTTTCAACAGTATTGACAGAAGATCCTGAAGGGCTGATCCTCTTTTTGAGGCACATTAGGAAAATACAGTTTCATGAAATATGCACAGGTGACAGCCAAATGACAACTCGGTTCTCAGCAGAGATAACACTGTCCGAAAAGTGTGATGTGAAAAAGACTCATTTTCAAAATCATGTTCAAAATTCATTGGATGCAGGGGGGCCAATTGAATCACTGAAAACCATCTACAATATTTCCATTTTATCATCCATCAAAAAGAAAAGTGAGTGGATTGTGGCAGAGCAGTTTGGCTCCCTGAATGAAAACACTGACCTGGAGGTTGAGCAGTCTATCAGAAGAGTTCCTCAGGCAGCTGTGGCAGCTTGTTTGACATCAATAACTGAACATCCATTCACTGGGAGGGTCTTCTGTTCTCTCCCTTTACCATGTAGCACTGGACTTCCAGTACATGTCAATGGAAACTTTGAGGTGGACTCTTCCAGAAGGGACTTGTGGAAAGAAGATGGTAAGAGCAAGAAGACAGAATGGAATGAATCGCTGAAGTTGGACATCATTGCCCCCTTGTATGCTGACCTTTTACATTACATCTGTGCCTCCGGTAAGAAAAGCAGGTTTTCTTCTCTAAAGTATCTGGGGCTATACTTGGACTCCTCGTTTCTATGGTTTTTCCCTGAAGTTACAAACCGCGTCGGACAGGAGTGGCATGGCACAGTTGATGCAGTGTTCAAGTCAATCAATGAGAGGGATTTCCCCGTAATTCCAATATTAAGCACTTCAACTCAGAATTACAAAAAACAGTACACTGTAACCTGGTCTAGTGTCACAAAAGGAGAACCAACCGATGCACCTCATTTCACTATTAACGAACATAGTGAGAGCTTTCTTCAAACCTTAGAAGACATTGGTATGAATGTAGTCCCATTCTCACATCACATGACTCACATCTTCACCAGTTTTGAGAGAGCACAGGTCAATGTAGGGACAGTCAGTCCATTTACGGTAAGAAAATTCCTGAAGACAAAACCGTTGAATGATCCAGCAACGACAAAAAATTTTTTACCCCTGCCTATTAACCAGACTTTAATCAAAGACAAACACAGATGTGAAACGCTTCTGAATTACTGCATGGAGGACATTTGCAAGGAAAACTGCAACACAGTGTGTGGCCTGCCTCTTCTTCTTACTGAAGATCAGATGCTGAGGTATTTTCATACTGACTCTCCAAGGCTCTTGACAAAATTCTGTGAACTATTTCAAGGACATGAGGAGGACTTTGCAGATTATGGCATCGATGGAAAGCATATTTTTGCTCTTCAGCAAGGTAATTTTCTCAAGGCAATGACTATTCCTGCCTCGGAAATGTATCTGAAACCCAAACTTGAGGACCTCCTTCAGAATTGTAAATTTGATCCAGAATGCAAGCTATATGTTCCAGAAGAGACAACGAGAAAATGGCTACAACAGCTCTGGAGGTTCTTTAATGATCAAATTAAATCACCTGTGGTGAAAGACAAGACAAACCAGGCCTTTCTTGACATCAAGGAGCTGTTTTTTGATTCCCCTGTTGTTCCTGTCATATGCTCAAGTCAAAATAACAAACATTTTCTGAAAACAATGAGGACACTTTCCAGTGTTGTCTCCTTTTCAAATCCAGAGGTACGAAAGATTCTGTGTAAACTTGGATTCATGACTTTAGACTTAATTTTTTTCCACGATTTTGAGCTTTCACAGCATTTTGATCCTGAACTTTTAGATACAAGTAATGGGAGTGCTGTTCTAGATCAACTCTCTCTGTGGCAGCACTTTCAGATTGAACAGATTGCTAATGAGGATTTGGACCAACTGCTATACTTCTTGCAGTCAGGACTAGGCTCTGGCCAAAATACTCAAGACAACAAAAGAAAGCTGATGTCACTTCCACTGTTTGAAACTGTACAAGGGAGGCGGCAACGCATTGACGCACCTTGGAGTGTGTTCATCCTGGATTCACATTTAACACAAAACTTTCCAGATTTGTACTCAATTGACAAGGTCACCATTTTCCTCAAAAATAGTGATGTGAATTTGTCACTGTCAAAAAAGATGAACATCACAGTCCTGAATGATTTAGATTACTATGTAAAGTTCATCTTGCCCTCTGTACACAAACTCAGTGATACCCTGGTTCTCAATTCAGTCCAGATGCTGCTGAAAATGAAACATTATCCAAAGTTTGAGGACTACCATGAACATATCATATTCACAATGAAAAGTGTCAAATTCATCAGGGATGTCTTTGGAAATCTTCAGATGGCCTCATACTTCTATGATGAAAATGAACCACTTCATCAGGCCATGCTCCCAAAAGAGAGGTTTGTTCCAGAAAAGTTTTGGGACACCATCGGACGTGGACAGGAAAAACCTGCGAAAAAACTGTTGAGGGAACTAGGGCTAAAATATGTTGTGTCAGATGATGAAATGATTGAGTTTGCACACACAATTGAATCTGACACCAAAGGGAATATGTCCCTGGAGAGGCTGAAACATAAATCAGAATGTTTATTTGCAAGCCTTTTAAAGAGGGATGTGTCACAAAAATTGTTGAAAACAATATCTACCATAAAATTTGTTGTACCACTGCAAATTCAGCAAGACCTCTGTAAATATTATAAGCCTTTTGCTGGTGAAAGAGAATTTGTAGCAATTAAAGGCTCTCTTATTGAGAAAGACCCACTCCACCAACGTCTGATTTGGACCACAGTGCCAATATTGCCTTCAAAAAACTGCAGTTTGCAGAGGCAAATCGACATTTTGAAGGCGGCTGGAGCGCTTGAGCAGCCTGAACCTCAACATGTAATTGATAACCTGAGAAACATCTGCCAAGGCAGCACCAAAGAAAACATTCAAACCAGAGCTGGAGTTTTTCGTCAGTCCTATGGATTCCTTCAAACTGTGGATTTCAGTGCCCAACCACTGACTGATCTCCCTGTGGTACTGGTTGAGAATGATACTGAGCTAGTAAAGCCCAAACAAACGGTTGTGGTGCTCAGGGATTCTATAGATTTCAGACCCTATTTATTCAGACTGCCTACAGAGCTGGTCAGATATGAAGAATTCTTTAAGAAAATAGGTGTCAGAGATACCGCATCTACCCAGCAGTACAGCACTGTTCTCCAGGAAATTTACAGGGACTGTATCGACAAACAAGAAATGAATCCAAACCAGATAAAAACTTGCAAAAGGGCAGTTCAGCAGCTTTTCCTCCTTATTGAGGAGAATGCAAATGAAAAGACACTGGAGATTCCTCAGCCACTTTATCTGCCAGCAACCGATGGCAGATTGTACGAGTCGAGCTCTCTTTATTTTAATGACACTTACTTCCGGCTTAGTAGATTTGAGAATTCCATTGAAAAGAAACTAAAACTGCTTGAAAAGCTTAAAAAGTGTTATCTTTGCCGTGGAGATCAGAAACTGGTACAGCTGTTACCCCACAATGTTCGTCCAAAAATGTTGTCTGAAGTTACTACCAAGACACTAGTCGAATCCAGCATGGAACCATGTGTGTATGGGGAATGCTGTGAATTCAGTGGTTTGTTCGAGAACCAACTGTCTTCTAGCTACTTCATGCATGGCCTTGTCTGCATCCTAAGAGAACATAGCGAAGCTTTACCCCAAAGTGATATTGATGCCATGTTTCTGAACTTCAACAAAATTAAGTTCATCTGTTGTGAGCGCCTTGAGACAATGATTCTTCTACATCAAGAGCCACTGGACAACAGTACAGCTGAAACGCAGCTTTATGTGAAGCGGGAACAAGAGGGTTGCACCTTCTACATAAAACACAGCGATGACATGAGTAACTCAAAAGTGAAGCTTAAGATTGTGAAAGGTCTAGCTAAGCAAATCAATGAGCTTTTAAAAAAAGCTTTGAGAACAGATTCACTCTCAGTTCTTGAGGATCTGCTGATGTGTGAAAACATGGAAGATGTACAGGAAGTATTAGAGACAAATACTATCCGTAACATTGCTCATACGGACTATGGACAGTGTAGGTTGCCAGACCCTGGGACTCCCATTCCTGAGGAGTGGATTGATTCCCTTGACATGAATTTTCTCAATAACTTTGAAGTAGAAGAATATGTTGGCTTCAAGAATCCATTATCTGAGGAGTATGTCTTTGCAGTTGTGGCGGAGCGGGTGAAGATGCCATTAAGCCAAGGAGGGCTATGTTCACAGAAATACAAAATTAAAATTGGGGTAAGAGAGATAATTGAAGTTAGCTCTCTTGATCTGTACCAGTTCAAAAGGGGGAAAAGATCTTCCTCCACTGTTGGGAGCTGCAGGGTTCTTGTTCCTTCACGGGGGTCAGGGGAGTCTGAGCCACCACCTGTCCTACCACAGTCCATGGAGGAGATCCAGAGTGAAATTGACAAATGCCTTGAGGAGATCTGGACACTGTCAGAGGAGGAGAGGCGCAAAGGCATCAGACGTCTGTATCTGAGGTGGCATCCGGACAAAAACCCAGATTGCCTTGACCTTGCAACTGAAGCCTGCAAATACTTGCAAAAGAAGATTGAGGAATTAGAAAGGGGAGGAATGACGGGGCACCGCTATTGTGGACCTAAACAAGGATCCTCTCAACGGAGCTCAGCCTTCAGAGGCTTTTACCAGGAGTGGGACCAGGAAGCCTCTCGGCATCGGAGGGGACGGGAGAGATTTAACCAACGCCATTCTTCAAGGCAATACAACTTCTGGTCATTCCACGAGGGTAGCTCAGGACCAAGGCCTAACCCAAACCCAGAGGAAGCCCACCGTTGGCACAGACAGGCAAAATGTGACCTCGCTGCAGCCCGCAATGACACTGGGGGAACATCCACGGAGTGGTGTTTATACAAAGTGCACCAAGCTGTGGAAAAAGCCCTTATTGGAGCAGAGTACAAGAACACTGGACTCCGTCCCAACAACAGCACCATTGCAAGCCTTGCTCAGAAACTGTCATACGTCAGTCCCAAATTGAATACTTTGCCCACCATGGTGCACAAGTTGAATCAGCTGGGTGTGGATGCCAAGAAGACCCAATACCCAAATTACCATACCTCACCAGGTATTCCCAATGACCAATTCAACTCTCAGAACTTAGCACAAGTGCTGGACTTGTCATCGGAGATCATAACCAAAATATATTCTTACATTCATGAATGATTCCAGGTAATGTAAATAGGAGAAAAAGCTGTTAATTTACTTTTTTATGAGAAATGTTTTAATGATCAATGTACGTTATTTCAACTTGTTATTTTCCTGCACTATACGCGTTTACACTTTATGTAGCCTACATATTTGACTGTATTTAGTTTCAGCACCAGGTTTTATTAATTTTTTTCAAAATGACAATTATCTAAATTCTTGACAAGTATTCATATGGTTGTGAATGATTACAGATAATGAAAATTGCAATGAGAGAACAGTGTTTTGTTTGCTAGAAGTATACTAAACAAAGTGTGACAGCTGAGACATTATTATATTTGTCTAATTATGCTTTTTTTTCCCCGACTGTAATTGTTGATACATTTGTGTAAATTTTTGACAAGCAATTTCAGCAAAGAACAGATTTTATGCCTTTAACTCCACAGAGAATAAAAGAATAAAACTGAAAGCACTGGTCCTGTATCATGTTGCATCATAAAACATTCAAGATCATTCTTTGTGTATTGTTGGTGGGTCCTTGTTTGTGTGTATTATTGGGTGTGAAATTTGGGATAATTCATGAGGGAAATTTAGGATAGTGACAAATATTTTCTAGGGAAACTTCTCATCCACTGACTGTGAACCTGTCAGGCCCTCATTTGAAGGTAGACAGTCTGTCACATGCCAGCGTGAGACCCCTGGGAGAGAGATGCGAAAGTTCCGGGAAACACCGTCGGAAGCTGCATGGAGAGAGGGAGAGCGCGCACCCGCACAAACCCAAAATAAAATAAACGAACATCTTCACCCTTCCCCCTCGTGGGTTCCAGGCAAAACCAATACACTAAAACGACAAGCTAAAATAAAGACAAAATAAAGTAAAAATGGCGCGACCCCTTACCAGTGTGCTGCCCGTAGCTGTCCTTCTTTCCCGCTCCTCCCACTTTTTAGTGGAGGTTTACTTGCGGTTTGTACTCTGTTAAACACTAAACAAAAACGCTAAAATAATAAACACGCTCTCGTGCGTGCTCCCCGTCTCGGGAGCTGTGGAGAGCAGCACACCTTTAGGCACCTGGGCCGATTGGCTAACGCAGCCCAGGTGCGTGTGCGCTCTCCACCAGCCGGCGCAACAGAGACCAACCCGCCTCTCCAGCAGACCGAATGCCACACAGTCATTCACAATATTTACAATGATCTGAACCATATTTTTAAAACAATGTAATGTAATGAAAATTTTAATTACAAGGATACGCTATGCAGAATATCAAATTGTAACGTGAACGTGATAATTTTTATCAATTTTTATCAATATCATGATAACGTTTTATCAACGTTAGTCTATTTGGCAGGATTGTTTTTGTCTAATTAGGCAAATGTGATTCCAGTGCTAGTTTGTACTTGGTAGGATTGTTGTTTGCTGAACAGGTTACTCTACAGGGTTGGAGTCCTGATCGATGTGGTCACTTCTGGCACTACGATCCTTACTTCACTCTAGTGTGTTTCTTTTGCACCTCTGCACCGTGAACTAATGCACTTGTTGTACGTCGCTCTGGATAAGAGCGTCTGCTAAATGCCTGTAATGTAATATAACTATATAGGAATATAAATGTAATATTGCTATGGAATGGTTTAAACGAGTTACACTTCTCTGATAGTTTAATTCAAGCCCTGAATTGGTCCTGATTGAAAGGTCCTGCTTTGCACTGAAAAACTCCTCTGGGAAAATGGAGGAAAAAATGAACAAACTTATGCAAATGACACAACAGCTGCACGCCATTTTTAAAATATTTCAATGTGCTTTATTTTCTCTAAAAGCAACCCATCTCAATGTCCTCCCCCCTCCCTCAAATACAAAATATTACAAGACATATTTATCCATGTATGCTTCCTTGTCTGGTTATAAAACAAAACTGTAACACTTAAAAGTATGGTTAGTCTGGTAGTCCATTCTGTGGAAATTCAGTCGTTTCTGCTCCGTGGAATTGCTGCTACAACCAGTTGTGGAATTCCCAGAAGTCCTGGAATTCCAAAAAATAACTTACACAAGATCTGTACAGAAACACAGCAGGCTCACTCCCCATTTCCAAGCAGAGCACACAAGCTTGGGCAAAGCGCGGGCTTCAGAGGAAGCTTCAGAGGGGGTCTTCAAATATCAGGTTCACTCATCTCAATGGTTGAATATGCATAACTCAGTCCCTCTGGTTCACAACTCGACGCGTGTAGCCAGAGATTCAGACAGACTGCGGGTGGTAATTCAGAGAAGTATTAAGGTGCCATTTTGAAATCCAGCAGCGATAATTTTCTTCCCGTTTTTCGGATTCACCCAGTCACCCGAATTAACGTTGTTTACACAGAATTCCGTCACGTTATAATGTTGGCTGAAAGGCATACATTTTTGTGAAGGTAGTAATATCTAAAGTAATAGCAAAATCAATCTTTTAGAGCAACTAGTGTAACGCTGGCTTTGATCCTTTCAAAATGGAACTTATTTAGGAACAACACAACCTCAATTTTGCATGCATTCAACAGATGACCATTAGTCGTGTAATTTAATCTAGATACATCTCTCTCTGATCTCTCTTAAATTAGTAGAGTAGTGATCCAGCAGTCAGGTGGATAATTTGAAGATATATTTAATTACAAGTTCCAAGAAAAATAATTCCAAGATGAACAAGCAGTGCTCTGAAATGGAATTTGTTGCAAATTCCACTAATGGGCATGAAAACTTGCATTGACCAGCGAGTCACAGCGCTGAGTCATAGCGCTGAGTCACAGCGCTGAGATTCAATTTGACTAGTCTGCAGTACACCAAGACTTAATGCTCAAGCATCCTCCAGCCCCTTGAAAAACACCTGAGGAACCTGCAGGACAAACTGTGCAGAAACATGAACGCAAAAGATAGGCACCCAACAAGAATTAAGGCTCGACAAAAACACTAGGCAAGGTTTATGAAAACAATGCTTAATGGATGCTGTAGGAAATGGAGTAAGGTGCCCTCAACTCAAAGAGATGAAACGATGTAAAAATGTTTTTGCATTTTGTTCTTTTAAAAGCACAGTAAGGTCAGTCAATAAAAAATAAATTAATTTCACTCATCTAAAAATTAATTTGCATACATCTTGTATCTGGGAAAAGAAAAAAAATACAAACACAATACACAAAACTATATTTCCATAAAGTTTTTGTGAATAACTTTTGTACAAAAATGCAAACATGGACAGGAATGTTATTTCTTTTTTTTTAAATAAAGTAAAAATAAATTGAATGTACTTTTTTAACAAGCACATAATTGGCTAAGTCATAGACATTTTTATGTTGTTGTTCTCAACCACACTCCAAACAAGAGAACGAGAAAAGAATGTCAACACCGAGCCGAGCGAAAGGAGGCACAATGAGGATCCGCACGCCCCTCATCCCAAATGCCCCCCCCCACCCCAGACAAACACCGCAGCGGGGGAGGGGGAGGGCTCTGTGCCAGGACAGTGTGCTTTGGGGCAATACTGCCAGATAGGTGTGAGGAAACAATCACAATCATACACAGTAGTCCCCGTCCTGTAGTCACAACCAGGAAATGGGTGTCTATGCGGTTTGCGGATAAAGCGTGGTAAGAGCGAGTCGCAACAGAAGGAGACGCACGGCATGAGGCCTCTACGAACCGAAACACGCCGAGACGGACCTGCTGGAGAGTTCTGGCCCTTCTCCTCCTCCTCCTCCTCCTCCTCCTCCTGTCTCGCTCCCGTCCCAGGTGCCAGAGTCCCTCTCCCATCACCCCCCACCCCCCTGACGCTCACATGTTGTAGGCCACGTAGATGGGGTCCAGCTGGTCGGCCAGGAAGCCGTCGCGCAGGTGCATGCGCTGCTTCTCCCCCCTGGAGTTGATGGGGATGACCCCGGGGTCCACCACCACCACCACGCCCACGATCAGGTAGTGCTCCTCCAGCACCACGTTGGTCACCAGGGCCACCAGGTCCAGCGCCTCCTGCTCGGAGCCCCCCAGCTCCACCACCACCACCAGCAGGTTGGTCCAGGTGAACACCGCACTGAGCGGGGAGGGACGGGGGGGAGAGGTTGATAGGTTAAAATGGGTTTGAAAAAACAAAAATGATAAAGCAATGCATAGCAGTAAGGACAGATGCAGAGAGAATAGATGGAGTCATCAGGACCAATTAGGCAAAAGCTATAAACCTGTCAGGATCGATTACTACAGTAACGTGTTGGAACGAAGAGACGCGTTAAACTTCCTGAGCATTTATGTGTGCAGCAGCCACATTTACATTTGAGCTCCACGCAAAGCTCGTCCACGTGTGTAAACATACATTAAGAAAATACATACGTTGAAACATAAATCACAAGTCTGAGAGCAAACGGCATCAAACGATGTGGCCATCTCGCAAATTCACCGCAGCTCCGGTCTCTTAAAACGTCTTTATTACTCTTGTGAAATGCACAGAGATCCATTTCAACTGGAGCGCCCACAGTGCCTTTCACACAGGTGGAGCGGCTCCGTACACCGAAGTGCAAACTATCCTCATTCAGCGAGAGCCGTTGCACCGGCGTCACTCTGACTGTTCGACTGTGTACGTGGGGGGGGGGAAAAAAGCCCCTCCCCTGTCCTGCGGCAGGAAGCCTCACCACTCGGCGATGCTCTTGTGCGATCGGATGACGGACGTCTCGATGTCCATGGGGTGGTAGCGCATGCCCCTCAGCTCCAGAGTCTCGTCCAGGGAGCCCACCACGTACAGCGCGTCGTGCCGCTCTGGAAAAACAGCCACGTTCTGCGCTGATGCTCTTTCGGAGCGGGCAGTGTGTGTGTGTGTGTGTGCGCGCGCGTGTGTGTGTGTGTGTGTGATAGTGTAGGTGTTTGTGTGCGTGAGTGTGTGAGTGTGCACGTGTGTGTGTGTGTGAGAGTGTGTGTGTGTGTGTGTGCGACAGTCTGTGTGTGCGTGCACGTGTGTGTGTGTATGTGTGTGTGTGACAGTGTGTGTGCGCGCGCGTGTGTGACAGTGTGTGTGTGTGTGTGTGTGCTACAGTGTGTATGACAGTGTGTGTGTGCACACGCGTGTGTGTGTGTGACAGTGTGTGTGTGCGTGTGTGTGTGACAGTGTGTGTGTGTGTGTGTGTGCGACAGTGTGTGTGTGCGTGCACGTGTGTGTGTGTATGTGTGTGTGTGACAGTGTGTGTGCGCGCGCGTGTGTGTGTGACAGTGTGTGTGTGCGCACGCGTGTGTGTGTGTGTGTGTGATAGTGTGTGCACGCGCGCGTGTGTGTGAGAGTGTAGGTGTGTGTGTGCGTGTGTGTGAGTGTGTGTATATGCGTGTGTGTGAGAGTGTGCGTGTAGGTGCACGAGAGTGTGTTAGTGTGTCAGTATGAGTGTGCATCTGTATCTGTGAGAGTGTGCATGTGTATGCATGTTTGCCTGTGTATGTGCGAGTGAGTACGTGTACATCGGGAGCAGAGCCCGGTGCCCTACAGCAGGTGGGGGTAATTAAGGGGGGGAGTGGGGGGGGTAATTAAGGGGGGGGGGGGTCCTCCCTCACCTCCGCAGGCGTCCGTCAGCTCCGTGCGCCGCAGGAAGCCCAGGTACCCGGTGCGCGCCCACACCGTCTGCGTGTCCCCGAAGCTCAGCTTGGTGCTGAAGTGGTCCGCGTGCAGCGCCTCCTCCCCGTACACCGTGTAGTACCCCGACGCATTGTGGGGGCTGCTCACCCAGACCTGACCACCCAGGGAACACCGCCTCGTTAGCCTCGTTAGCACGCGCCCGCGCCCGTTTTCCCCCTAAACGCAGGCCGGCCCGCGGGAGGGGGCCGCGCGTCTGCCCGAGCCCGTGGGCGTGGCCTGCGGGCGACTCACCTCTCCCAGGTGCGAATCTCCCAGGGGTCCCTTAGTCTCCGTGTTTGCTATGATCACCTTCACCCCAGGCAGGATCTGAGTGACAATCGCACAAATGCATCGGGTTTACTTTCGAGGCACGGTCTCAAGGATTGCGCACTAATTTGCACGCCGTTTCCAAAATGGCAGCAGATACTAGATACTGGGCGTCTGTTATATGCACCCCCTGGGACCTCACCTTTCCAGATTCCATCAGCGGGAGGCTGTGGGGCGACCCTCTCTCCACCAGACGTACCCTGAAACGCAGAGACAAACCCCGCGATCCGTCATGGTCGAGTCCCCCCCCACGCTTCTCCTCCACCTCTACCCCTGTGCTAAGCCGCGGGTGGGATGAATATCCAAACTGCCGTTTTTTTCCATTGGCTTTAAAAAAAATTTTAATTAAATAAAAATCCTATTAAAATTCCAGTAACCGTGGGAGACGCACCTGTCATGGCGCAGTGCTCGCATGTCCAGGTAGACGGTGGTGGGGTCCGGACCAGAGGTACCCTGGACAGAGGGGACAAACGAGGACCGTCGGCTCAAGTGGCAGTCGGGGGCGTCGAACAGGCACTATCATTCCCACATGAAGCGGGATGACGGATTTCCCACGATGCCACGGGCGTATTAAAGTGTCAGTGCGCTTTAACGGCAGCCCCGCGTGCGCTGCGTTACAAAGCCCCTGCCCGCAAGCAGCCTGCAGCCCGCTCCTCCAGCAGCATGCGTGTCCGCGCCTTCACTTTAATGCCCGAAGCCTGAGCGCGCAAAGAAATTCACCTGAGAGCACAGGTCCCCTCAGCGTGCTCCATCGCCGCTCTTCTCTCCTCGCACTCAAAACCCGCGCTCGGTTTCGCCCGCTCACGCTCAGATTTGCTCCGCCTGCTCGCAGATCTTTTTTTACAATCGCGCTCAAATCTACGTCCTCTCACTCACATTTTTTTTTTCAGCAGCAACAGCGCTGCCAGAAGTCCAGCCAATAGGAATTAGCTGGAAATGCACTTGCTTGAGTCAACTGGCCAACTTCTTTGCCCAATCCAATCTTTACTGTGTCAGTAAGTTTGTTAAGAAGTTAGAACTAGCTGGGCAGAAGATACAGAAAATGGCTAGCAAGCTTGTTGAGACTACTCCAAGGGATGTGCAATGTCAGGTCTGGACTGACTGTCCAAAGACCACTGACTGTCCAAAGGCCACTGACTGTCCAAAGATCACTGACTGTCCAAAGGCCACTGACTGTCCAAATACCACTGACTGTCCAAAGACCACTGACTGTCCAAATACCACTGACTGCCCAAAGGCCACTGACTGCCCAAAGACCACTGACTGTCCAAAGGCCACTGACTGCCCAAACGCCACTGACTGTCCAAAGGCCACTGACTGCCCAAAGGCCACTGACTGCCCAAAGGCCACTGACTGCCCAAAGACCACTGACTGTCCAAAGGCCACTGACTGCCCAAAGGCCACTGACTGCCCAAAGGCCACTGACTGTCCAAAGGCCACTGACTGCCCACAGAGCACTGACTTTGTCAGTCCAGGGAGGGACAGCATCTCATAATGATTCAGCAGTGAGGACAACTTCAAACAGGCCAAACAGAACATACTGAATGTACTGTATGAGCACATCATGGCAAGAATAAGAGTCAGGTACACAACAGGATTTACAGCATGGGAATCCTCTTACAGAATACTCAAACTACTGCCAACACCATTCATATTATGAGGCCAAATGACAGAATTTATCATGCAGTATTAGTAAGAGCATAAGAGGACTTTCAGCCTCTCTGAAGTGCACTGCAGTGCTCAGTCATCTGTAATTATGCTGAAAATATGAAGCATTTTACCCCATTAAATAACTAGAAGATAAAAAAAATATAATCTATTGTACACTGTGACTGTACCTAACCAGAACAATGAACTGTGATTGGCACCCTGAATAGCTTTTTGAGTCAGCTTTCGGATCAGCCCCACTGCAAACTGAGTATATGATTCAAACGGCAGTCATACTAAGAGTGTTAATAAGAGCCATTGCATTAACAAAAACTTCATACAAGCCATTACATTAACACTGCAAATTATGCTACAAAATAAGCAACAAATAAGTACATAAATGCACACAGCACATGGACAGACACAACACACACCCCCACACCCACATAGACTGACATTTGCCCCCCCCCCCCGCAATCAGAAGCCCCAGCAGTCCTCCTTCTCTATTCCTTCCTGCTCATCAGTCACTCCAAGGCGTCACACTGTCACCATGGTTACCTGCTCAGCCAGCTTCCCCAGCCTGTTGGGCTGACGAGGGGACACAGGCCAGGGGTGGGGGAGGTGGGGGTCAGTACAGAGGGAGAGACACACAGACAGGGTCAAACAGTGAATTGAAGACATAGGGGGAAAGTTGGGGGGGTGGGTGTGGGGGAAATACAGATAATAAGACAGAAGTGACAGAAGTTGAGAAAGGGGTGAAAGTGAAGACAGAAGAGAAGTGCAAAGATTTCGCGAAAGAGAAGAGCTGACTTCAGTCCCTCTCTTACACAAACGAGTGAAAA